>NW_019417291.1:21180-56889 GCF_000390285.2 Anoplophora glabripennis
TTTTTTTTTCTTATTTTGGTATGGCTACAGTTTCATGTTCATTTATAATATGTTTATAATATATGTTAATAAAAATGAAAAATAATGAAATCAGACAATTTTGAAGAAAAGCATGGCATTTCCTCCGTCTATACCATATGGTTTTTTTATCAACTATGAAATAATTGTTTAACTGTATCTCGGAAAGGTCGCGTTTTCGAGATATAAGGAGCTAAATTTGAATTTCTCTCATGTTTCTTTTTAATATCTTTGGAATAAGCCATATTTTGAGGACTCTTCCTGCTAATCATAACTGTTAGTTGATGCGAGAATGTTAGAGATGGGATGAGACTGACTACAACTATTTTAAGGTACCTCCAAGCTAAAATTTGTATTATGTTTGTGCCTCAAAGCGGTCGACTGGGTACCAAATTCGACTGTATCGCAGTTTTCTCACTATTTTTTCTCCCTTGATATTATTTGAATTTCCTAGCCGTTGCTTGCAATTCATTCAAGAGACATTTAAAGAAAACATTAAAAAAGTTCAAATTTGGCGCCTCATATCTCGAAAACGCAACCATTTCGTGATAAAGTAACCAAGATAAAAAATGAAACATCCATACAATAATTTTTGTTCTTTACAGACGATTCGACTAGTGGAAGCAACACCCGCCACGACGATGAAGCTGCGAAGTGCCTCTCCTAAAAATAATTACTCCAGTAATAAGGAACAGAAGTTAGGACTGATTCTAATAAAGAAACCGATTCTACTTCAGTTAGCTCTCAACGGTTTAAAAAGAACATTTCTGGTGCATTGTCGGAAGAAATAAACTTAATGACAAACAATCACCAACACATCACATCCTGATAGCAATGATGCTGTTCCGATACGACAACGCGAACTAGCTTTACGAAGTAATTTGAAAAACAAGTGACGACAGGCGCAACCGAAAAATGTTGTGAAGCGTATCCCGTCACCTATCGGTGTCTAACCAACACCTCTGCAACGAGGTTGGTATACAAACATCCGTCGATGAATTTTCGCAGCGCGAGACGACGCTTTCGACTCCCGCTCACGACAACGAAAATGTCGTACCTGTAGCCGTAGCCGTGCAGCCGCCCAGGCGGAGACACGCAATCCCAAAAAACGTTATCTGGCGCTTACCTCGTATTGCTACAGCGGCAGCTTTGGAAGAACTATGCGCTACGGTATACCATTGTGGTTACTTAGACGAACGCTGCATTTATTGCGGTGCAAAGTTTTTCCAAGGCGAGTAACCGCTTGGGATGTTGTAGAATGGATCATAAGCGGCGTCTCCTCTGGGCGAGTGTTCCCCTTCGCTCAGAAACCTTTACACGGAAAACGATCACAGATCCGTCGAGTTCAGAAATCAAATCCAATTAATTAACAGTCTGTTTGTCATAGCGTCATTGAAAACTTCTCGACTTAATATCGAAAACGAAGGTCAAGATCCGTGCTTTTTCGTGTGCGGACATCATTTTATTATATCATTTTACGGGAGGTATACCAGACGCTGAAAACTCGACAGTTCCAGACTTCAACATTATACTTTTTGGACCCGGACGACGCGCTGGAACATCGACGGGCTTTCTTTCGGGGTCATGTACATTCCGATACTTTGGAAACAATCGAAACTACTTTACGAACCGTAAATAGGTATGTTAAGGTGTATAACATTATAAGAGAAATTTGGACAGAGAGAGACTTCGTTCGGGTCAGGATGTGAATAACGTTGCAATTAATTAATTGGCCTCGTGAATATCAATATTTTGTGCGAAGATCACAATTTATCCGAAAGTTCTAGACACGGCGCGCGGCGGCTCTTTTTGACGGAATAGAGTCGCCGTTCCGTGTCGATTTAAGATTTTATTCGCGATCGGATTAGACACAACGGTCATCACGAATTGAAGAATTTCAACTCATTGAGGGATCCCAAAGCGTACCCCTTACTCTTTCCTAGAGGCGATAACGGATACAGCGTGAATTTGGCTTACCATAACCGTCCCACAAAGACGGTTACTCCGAGGGAATTAAATAGGTGTAGAATTCAAGTCCGTGACGGACTTTCGGTGCTGCATTGCGGGGGTAAACTGTTTCAACACTACCTTGTCGACGAACGGATTAAAGTAGAGGCGAATATGTTGTGGTGACTGAAACAGCATCAAATTAAACTTCGGCGAATGGAACAACAAGTGCTGCGACGTTACAATCGAATGAGTGCTAGGGGGGACACTCCAATACAATACGTTGACCATGTCTGGTTTACCGTGCCGGGCTACCACCGCCATAGCGTCCTGCCTTTGCCTATGGCGGTCGCTGCCGTAAAAGCTTGCTGGTAGCACGCAGACATGGTCAACGTATTGTATTGGAGTGTCCCCCCCCCTCATTGTCACAGAATTCCAAAAAAGGGGTCTTCTCCATGCAAACATCATTGTTACTTTCATTGACGACGACAAACTTGAGGATTCGGAGTCCGTAGACAGTGTTATATCCGCGGTGATATCAGACAGAATCGAACAACTTCCGTTGTATTAATGTGTCGGGAATATCAGATACACAATCCCTGCGGTCCTACGAATCAAACGCCATGTATGCGGAATAGCAAGTGCAGCAAATTCTACCCCATAGATTATGCCGAGGCTGCTCGATGAGGAGCCGGCGCGGCGGTAACAACCGCCCTATTTATAAAAGACCGCGGGACACAAAAACAATTTTAACCCCCAATGCCCGCCTGGAGGTTACAAACCAACATGTAGTGCTTTATAATAGTGTTACGAACTCCCGATGGGACGACCATTCAAGATTGAAAAGCGGACGGAACCGCCGAGAATTGTTTGGAGCGTTCTTAGATTTAACGCGGCGCGACTAGATTTTTCTTAAGGATATAAATTAATTTGCTTGTTTTGTATAGGGAGAGTTTTGGTAAAGCGTTCGAAGAGTTTAGAAGTAGGGTAAATCTAGGAGAGATGACGCATCAAGTGAGATGACGCACAGCTCGTTCTGGCACAGTCATTGTTCATAGCGTATATTTGGCAAAACCGGTAATTCTTATTATGTCGTCACATATATACGTATCAAATACAGTTATATTTGAATAGTGTTAGTGACAGTATTTTGTTAAATTTATTGAGGTTACACTAAATATTTATACATCGTTTAGATACAGGTACGTTAAGTTATATTTTTATAAAGTTTTCAAGGATTCTGTTGTAGATAATGAGTAGTTAAGTAGTTCTAATCCCAATTTCACACATTTCCTCTAATGAATTTAGTTAAAAGTTGCGGCGTCAACTCACCTTATACTGTAAGGTGAGTTGACGCACGTATGAGTAAGGAGAGTTGGCGCAATAATAGACACATCGTTTAAAATTTTATTTTGTCAGAAATGTTATGAATTTATCGTTTATAGCATAGCGACGAAATATAAAAGAAAGGCAGGTCGCGAATTCGGTAGCCCCGAATGCACTTTGCGACGCCGAAGGAAATGTGAAAACCTCAAACTAAACCGTTTGGACCTTCAAGTACACTAGGAGCCTACAATAGGATAAATTAGTAAAGCAAAAGTTGAAACACATGGATTTGTACCTACGAGATCCTTTATGCGATTGCTTTTGAGTTAGCAGCAAAACTATCACCATACAATTTCAACAGAATATCTCGCAAGGCAGGCTACGTATGCATGATTAGATTTTTTTTTAAGAAGGAATAAAGAACTATACGAAAACAATTATGTTTTCGTTCAGAGTATATGCTTCTTTGTCTAACTACAATAATGAGTATTTATATTTATTATTATTAATAAATTTCAAAATAAACCAAAAGTAAATTATATGAAGTTTTAATACAAATTTATGAAAAAAATAAAAATGTGCGATCGTTTAACATACTGCGTTATCTCTCCTCGATACCTAAGGTGAGATGACGCAGTCATAAGAAAAAAAAATGTTAGTTTTTACCAAAATCTCCGACATTTTGTCATATTTGAAGTCATATATTATAACTTAGTAAGCTCTTTTAACGCAATCTGAAGTTTTGCTCTTTATTTTCAATTTCACATATGTTTTATAATTATTTTAAAAAATGTGCGTCATATCTCCTAGATTTACCATATTAGTAAAGCGATTGTAGAGTGAAGTATTGTGCAGTATAGTTATAGTAGTAATTAATTGGTGTAATTAGTTAATAAATAGTTAATTATCAATAAGTGTGTTAATTAATCAAACCCAGGGTTTTGTCACCACGTAAATTTCGTGACAATAGCTTCGCACTTGCCAAGTACGCTTGTCATATAAACTTCGAGGCGGTGGGATCGCTTTTGTCAATAAAGTATCTGTTCAAATATGTTTCCAAAGGTACCGAATCTATCACGTTCCTACAGGATACCGCTCACCTCAAATTGATGAGATTAAAAAATACCTTGAAAGCCGTTGCGTCAGTTCCATGGAAACCACCTGGCGACTGATGGAATTTAAGATGAATGACAGATCTCAGGCAATCTTAGTCCTATCTGTTCATTTACTGGGGGAGAATATCTTCCTTTATGATGAGCTAAATGACGATACTGAACACGTCGAACACCGCTTACGTGTACCTTCGAAATTGGAAGCATGTTTCGCGTTAAATCAATGCTCTTCGGAATCTCGACAGTGCAAATATGTTGAGATACCTGAATATCATACCTGCGATGGGAAAGTAGGTCGTTGGATGATCAGGAAACAAATTGCTAAAATGATCAATCGGAGAAACACTTTTTAAGTAGTTTTCTTGCTCATGTACGAGGATCAACGACTTTTGAAAACTTGCCAACTGGAGACGCGCAAGTATTTGATATTTTCAAAGAAGGTGCGGGCGATGTAATTAATTAAACGATTTAAATAAGTACGAACTTTGCCTCGGCGAAACTATTGTAAGGCGTCGTACTAAGAAACTACGCGAGCTATTTGCTTTAATATGTTGCGTGGCCGTCGACGAAAATAAGATAGACACAATTCTAATCGCGGTTGCGGAACAAATTCAAAGCATAGTTTCGCAGAATAAGCGAGTTATTTTGGCTACGTTGGGGATTTCTATCGCCGACATAGTCGAAAATAACGAGCGACTCTACGACGACGACACTAACAACGGCGACAATAATGGACCGACCGACGATGACGACAATCGTCAACGTCGAGTAAAATAAGATTTTCTTACTCGTACCCCCTGAGATGCTGCAGACTTTAGATGGTATCGAAGCATCTACAGACAATTTAGCAATAGATCAACGGGAATCGGTGTTTTACGTAGGCGGGTCCATAGGCTCCATAAAGACGCATCTTTGTAATACGTTACTGACGGTAGTCAGCCAAGTTTTTCGCATAAGTACAACCACGGTAATTTGGACCGCGGTATCACCGCTAATTTACTGATCGACGGCCAAACAGTCCACAGAGCGTTTCAGTTACCACTTACTTTAGACGACAGGTCTGTAAACAGGGTGGCCACTACAAGCCGAAAAATTTCAGTGTTTCAAATATGTCGTTCTGATTATCTGGGATGAGGCCCAAATGGCGCCCGAATTGACCATAAAAGCGGTCGACAGATACCTGAGGCGTATCTACAACTCCCCAAGGACACCGATGGGAGGCAAATGTGTTATCTTTGGATGCAACTCTAGACAGTTGTTGGCTGACACTGTAGGTGACATTATTGAGAATACGTTGAAGTTCAGTTGACGGGAAATATAAGGGCAAGACCTGTACATTTACCGGATCCGCTCCTTGTATGCGACTCTTTCGCCAATTGGCTACTCCCACTAGAGGAAAATATGCCCAACACTTCAAACTTGGAAGAATGTATTTTAAAGGAGAACAGCAGGTTGCAAGTAAAGCAACGGCCAGTAAGGAAAAAGGGAAACCGAGTACACAGTTCTAGAAATACATGACGCAAATTTACATGGTCAAATTATGCTATTGCGAAATTATGCTTTAGCAAAATCTATAAATAATCTGTCACGAAAAGTAAAATAGTTTCTTTATACTTTGTAACTATAATTTTGTTTATAAAAGGAAAATAATTGCTATATGTGTAGTCTATAGCTCCCAAACACCGAGAAAAATTATATTTGTCCATAAGTCCTTGAATAACCATATTTCTTTTGTTTGCAAAATTGGGAAATACAATCCACTGATCCAAAAGGTGATTACAGTTAACACTTGTAAGTTCATCAATGAATGGCTGGTTGATCGCAAAGTTTTATTCTTAACTGCAACCTAACTGAAAGCTTCCAATCGCATAGAAATTTAGACATACAAGAATTTGCTTTTTAAATATTTACCGAGGGTTACTTAAATAATACACAGGATGTTCTCTGTAAAATTACCCCCTCCTCCTATAGCTCTGTTATTATTGAAGACATCATATTTTACACAGGGTGTTTAATAAAACCTGTGACAAACCCGTTAAATGACGCGTAGTATAGAAATGGACCAAACATGTAACTAACATGTATACATTTTTGGATTCAAAAAGAGGTGTAGATTTAAAAAATGTAAAAATATATAGGACGCTCCATTAAAAAATCCGAAGTTTATTTTATCACTAATTTATTAAACACCCTGTATAGAATGTAATACTGTCATAAACAAAAATATAGATTAGATTATATAACTTTTATTCAAAACAATTTATTTCTTCAATAATAAAGGAACACTGCACATTACATAATAATTATTCCATTCTTTGAACCGTTTGATTTTGCCATGGTAATGATCCTTGTGGGCTAATAAAATAGGTTTCAAAGGTATCCCTAACCAAGGCAGCCTCCGTAGATGATCTTCTGGCGGATGTTGAAGCTAATGGCATAAGATTATATGTTGGCAAGTTTGAGTTGTCTGAGTTTTCGTTCGGATAGGAGATTCTTGAATTTCGGAGCATATTATGTAAGATACATGCCGAAATTATAAAGTCATCGGTAGCAGTAGGGTTAATAGCAATTGGTGTAAAAAAAACTCGGAAATACTGGCATAATATACCAAATGCATTTTCTGATGTTCTTCTTCTCCTGCTAAGTCTATAATTGAACACATATTTTGATTGATCGTGCATGGAATCTCTTTGCGAGTAGGGTTTCATTATATTATTTGTCAAGGAAAATGCGCTATCCCCCAACAAAACACAAGGTAATGAAGTCTGAGTTCCTGGAAGAATCATTGGTGGTGGAATGTTGAAATTGCCAGCAGCGATCTGCTTTCCCATAATGGATTTTTCGAATATACCTGCATCTCCTTCTCGCCCATAGGAACCGACATCAATTGCCATGAATCTATATCGTGCATCAATAATTGCTAGCAGTACGATTGAGTGATACTGCTTATAATTATAATAAAGCGATCCAGTCTGCTTCGGGCAACGTATTCTGACATGTTTCCCATCAATAGAGCCACAACAATTAGGAAAGTTCCATAAATCATTGTAATTTTCATACGGTCCTCGGCGAGTTTCGGTATATAAATATGGAGCATTCGATTTCTAATGCTTCGAAGAACTTCCCTAACAGAAACACTAATCCAGCTGTGGCGTTGACGGTACTGAAATGCCAGTGACCTGAATGATTCCCCAGTTGCTAAGTACCTAAAAAATATATATTTTTTTAAATTTCGGAAAAGGCGTGTCAAGTACGTTGGAAAAACATTCGTGATTACTAACAAAAAAAGAAGCGAAAAGAAAAGAATGACAACGGGCTCGGCCAGTAACAGCGGTAATGGTGACAGTTTTAGCAATAAATACAAGCACTTGAGCTTTCTGGACTTGTAGAAAGACAATATAACAATCAATATAAAATATCTTTGCAAAATATTTGACGGTAGCTCTGTTTCAGATCAATAAGTAGCATCAATGGAGACAGTCAATGTTCTAACCAGGAAACACAACATTTGGAATCTGAATCATATGATATATGTGATGAATGATGATCGAAGATCAAGAGCCAGGAGGTTCCCAAGTGGCTTCTGCTACTGAGATTATTTCTACTACCGAAGCTGCTGAAGAACCTGATACAAGTTCTACGTCTACATCAACACGTAAAAAACCGCGAATGTCACAGGAACGGACTGCGGTAGTAGAAGAAATTAAGAAAGCGCGTATTGAAAGAACTAAATCAAATATTTGTTACGGACTGATAAACCTAAAGAATCCGAAAGCGCTGTATCTATGTTCTTCCGTAGTATCGCGGCTACAGTGGAACAGTTTCCTCCAGCATTACAAACCCGAGCTAAAGTTCAGGTAATGAATGTGATTTCGCAGTTGGAATTTGAAAATGATGAAATGAACGTGAGACACATTATTGACTTCCGTTCTCCAACTGCTACTTCACATTCTGACTCATTACATTTTGACCAATTGAGAAGCCCGAGTGCAAGTTCCTACTTACGTTCCTTTACACCGCAAGACAATTTGATGTCACCAGATTCCCCTATTACACATGATGAAATGTAAACATATCTGAAGTTGTATCAAATAAAAGTTTACCCTATTAATTTTTATTTAATTTTGTTTACTACCTAATATTTTTGTATTAATGAAGAACAATTTACCTCAAAGTAATATACAATTTTTCTTTAGCGGAAATAGAACAACTTATCCTATTATTTGGTTTCCAAGTAATATCCTCCCTGGAAATTTCATTTCATTTCGAAATAATCTTCTCTCAACAGTAATATTAAAAGCGCCTTCCGAATTTCGGTACAAAAATAAGTTGTCCACTGACTTATTTGGAGGTTTGTAAGCCTCCAATATCATCTCCTCTTCTGATTCCTGTTCTCTCTGATCCATTCTCTTTATTCACGCAAAACCAAACGCAAATTTGCGGACGAAAAGATATAACAAACTACCCCCGATTCTAGCAAACCATTTCGGACCGAAATCGCCATCCTCGGCGGTTAACGGACTGTCGGTTCTCCTCGACGGATTGCTCGAGGAAACCAAGGCTTTAAGTAAGACTGAAAACTCGCGTGCATTTCATTTAAGTGCAACATATATTTTTATAAAGACATCGTTAACTGTTTCTACATATAAACTAGGCAGTAATAACTATATATAAACGAGAAATTTACACTTTAATCAAACTATAACAATTATGCACAGTGTCTTCGTAAGTACAGTATAACAGTACAGTGCAGTATACAGTATCTTCGTAAGTGTAGGCAACTAATATAATATACAGTGACAATGAAAAAATTATGTTATTACAGATATAATTATATCTCATCTGTTATTGAAACAAAGCGAGTATGTTAAATTTTATGAAGATTTCTTATTTATTCAGTAATCTATTTGAGCATTGTTATTTTCAGAATGATTTAGTATTTGTTATATAATTGTGTTTAAAATCTTCTGGTTTCCCACTGACATATTTCAACATAGCGCGGTCACGTGCCTCATGCGTTATATTGTAACTAATTTGATATACAGTGGTTATGAACAATTATATTATTTAGGTAAATAATAATTATTCAGTATTAATTTTATGAGGATTTCTTTGTTCGAAAATCTGTTTGAGCAATTAACATTTTTAGGATCATTTAAATGTTTTTAGGTTTGATCTTCAATCTAACGCTCTCCAATTTCCACTACAGTTTAGAAAAATNGAAAATTTCAATTTATGAAGAATTCCTAAGAAAAAGTGTGTTGTTATTTAGGTTTGATCTTCAATCTAACGCTCTCCAATTTCCACTACAGTTTAGAAAAATGCAATGATTGTTAAACACGAGGGGGATTTAAAAATAAGGTTCCCAACGCTGTAAGGAAGGAGAGATGTTGAGCGAAATCCGCCCACACCGCCATAAGCGGCAGTTTTCCCAGACCAGATCCTGACCTTGAACGCTTCGCTGTGACTGTCAGTATTGGCTTGACAACCATTCGCGATGGAGCCCGTAATTTCTGTCACCGCCAGATGTGAAATTCGTGCTGTGATTAGACTTTTGCACGCGAAAAAGTTAGAACCTATAGACATTTATCGCCAATTGAGTGAAATTTATGTTCAAAAGTGCATCAGCGTTCAACACGTCCGCAAATGGTGTAGGGAGTTCTCGAACGGTTGCACAGACATCCACGACGAAAAACGAAGCGGAAGGTTGTCAATCTCAGATGAAACTGTTGAAAAGATTGAGCGAATTTTGCTCGAAGACCGAAAAATCTCGATCAAGGAAATGGCTCTTCGGGTTACCGAGGTTTCCGAAGCTTCCACCAAAAGGATTTTGACCGAGAAATTGGATTATCACAAGATTTGTGCGCGCTGGGTTCCACACATGCTTACAGCAGAACAGAAACAGCAACGGGTCGACTGTGCCCATATGTGTTTCTTCAAGAATGCATCGAAAACACCGAGGAATTCTTAGACTCCATTGTCACTGGTGCTGACTACGTCACTCCCGAAACAAAACAACAATCTCGACAGTAGCGCTATCCAATTCGCCGAAACAGAAAAAGTTTAAGCAAAAGTTGTCTGCAGTCATGGCTGTAGTGTTTTGGGACAGTAAAGGTGTTTTGCTTACGAGTTTATGTCTAAAGGGACCAGAACTCAAGACAGTTATTGCGAGACCTTAAAAAGTCAGAAGGGGTATCCAAAATCGCCGAAGAGGAAAACTAACCTAAAGCATAAGGCTGCACCATGACAGTGCGAGCCCGTACGTCTCACCTCAATATTCTCATATAGACAATACTAGTGGCATCACTTCATAAGTCTCATTATTTGTTCTCTACAATGGATTTTACAAAACTTAATAAACAGTCACTTTTAGCTTTCAAACCAACAAAGTCCATAAAAGAACTGGGGTTGAAAGAAAATATTCATCTTTAAAATTAAAAAAGTGACAACAAGTATAGGGGAAAGCTAAGTAGCAGAGTTGAACGAATATCAGGTGTTCCTATCCAGTCGACTAATGAGAGAAATAAATCATTTACACGAATTTAAAGATAACCGATACAGCATTGCCAGCCGTGGTGAGAAAAGCATTGATACATTAAATTTTTCAAAAACCGTTGCCTTGGATAATTATAAATAATAATATAAGTGACGATAATATACAGGGTGTTAGGGAAATGATTCTCGTAACTTTATCAGGCGATTCAGTATGTCATGCCAAGCAAAAAAGTTTATTACAACATAGGTCCTAAAACCAACCGTTTTCCAGAAAATTAATAATAAACTTTCAATTTATCAGCGGTAAATCTGCCTCAAATAGCAAATCTGTGTTTAAAACATTAATGATTTGCATCTAAGTTATCATTATTTTATTGTTTAGTTTTAAAATTACACTTTACATCCAACTACAATGAACATTTGTTAAATAAAAATAAATAATATTGTAGGGCCTGAGACATGGCAATGCCGCATAGGTAGGTACACCAGTGCGACCGTACTTATGATTTATTTGCGAATCAATCAACACGCCCGCGCTGTCAAAAATCCACTTTACAGTTATTTCTTAATTTACATGTCGGTCTGTTGTGTTGTTGTGACAAGCTAAGTAAAATGTATTCTGTGCGTGAATATCACGATATGCTTCTTATTTATGGAGAAGCTCGGTGTAACTCTCAACGAGCAAGACGTATTTATGAACTACGGTTTCCTGACAGACAGTTACCAGCTCCTGAAACATTTGTAGCAGTCTCCCAAAGATTACTTGAGACCGGTAGTGTTATCCCAAAAAATGACAATCGCGGCCGCCAGCGAGAAATCGAAGTGGAAACGGAAGAACAAATTTTAGAATTGGTAGCAACAGATTCCAGTCGCAGCACTAGAAGTATTGCTCGTCAAGTCGGAGTGTCTCATTGGAGTGTACACAGAACCTTGAAAGAACAGTTGTTGTACCCATATCATGTTCGGAGAGTTCAAGCCCTTTTACCAGTTGATTTTCCTCCAAGAGAACATTTCTGTAGATGGCTCATTAACAAGAGTGAACGAGATCGCAATTTTGTTTCCTGCATTTTGTCAATAGATGAGGCTTGTTTTACGCGCAGTGGCATTTGGAATTTTTACAATGCACATAATTGGGCTGAAGAAAATCCCCATACTTATTGTGCAAAGGAATAGGCAACATCAATTTTCTTTTAACGTTTGGGCCGGTTTAATAGGTAACTTCCTCATAGGGCCTTTTATTTTACCACGTAGATTAACTGGTGAAGAATATCTAGCTTTTTTGACGAACAATTTACCAGAGTTATTAGAGGAAGTGCTAATTCAAACACGTTTAAGTATGTGGTATTTACACGATGGGGCACCAGCTCACTCAAGTCGTGCAGTAGTGCAGTACCTAAACAACACTTTCACAAATAAGTGGATAGGCAGAAATGGTCCACATCGCTGGCCGGCGCGATCACCGGATCTGAATCCATTGGATTTCTTCCTTTGGGGTCATATGAAGAATATCGTGTATTCCTCCGAAATTGAAAATAATCTTCGAGAACGAATTTTTGCAGCAGCCGATCAAATTCGTAATACGGCAGGGATTTTCCAACGAATTCGTGAAAACTGGATTCGCAGGTGTCGGAGTTGTTTAGATAGTGAAGGCAGACATTTTGAACATTTATTGTGAAGTGTTTAGAAATAATTAGTAATTCTTAGTTGTCTGAGCTGAAATAAAACGAAAGAACTCAAGTGAACTTAATTTTTTAAAATTTATCTGACTATGTAATGTTATCAAAACCAATTCTGAATTTGTAGCAATAATTAATTTTCCGAAAATAATAAGTTATGCGTGCGTTAGCCATAAATTTAATAGTCTAGGTTTTCAGATTACTTTTTTACAACTGATTTACTAATTCAGAACCCATGTTTAGTTCCGATGCGCTGTTGCCGAACCATACCTAATTTCATTAACACTTTGTACGTGATTTTCTGGAAAACGGTTGGTTTTAGGACCCATGTTGTAATAAACTTTTTTGCTTAGCTTGATATATTGAATCGCCCGGTAAAATTACGAGAGTCATTTCCCTAACACCCTGTATAGAAAAATCATTCGAGGATCTTTTTTAATTTAAGTCGTTCAAAAAATTTGAAAAATGAAACTTTGCTAAAATATATAACATATTGTAATAAAAATATTAGGTTGGTGAATATTGCTCTTTTAGACGTGGGAAGTAATATTTCACATAAAACTAAACTTCAGACAAACATCTACGATTTGAGAAAATATAGACAATTGTTAAGATCTCTTGATAATATTTATATGGCTGGCGGTTTATCTCACAATAAAAAAGTAACACCAAAACGAATCCAACGGATTCGGTGGGAAGAGGAGAAATCTGCCTTTTCGAGTAGAATTCGAAGCGGTTTAGTAATAAATAGTCTTCATACCGATCCACTGGTACTTTTAAAGGATTAATTTTTTATTTAAACCCAGAATTTTAAATAATTTAAAAAATGATTCAATCATTAAAGTCATTGCGTTGTTGTGCTGCGAATTTATTAAAGAAATTGTTGATGAGGATAAGCAAGTTAGACGCTAAATATTTTAATACGAAAAATAATTGAATTTATTTAGGTACGGATTTGTGGCAGTGGTATCGAGATAATATTAGTGACAAAATTATGAACAAGTTAATGGAATTTCATGAGGAGCAAAGTAACTAGGCTAAAGATAGTACTGCTTTGCCTACGCCGTTGTATGTTGTCTGTATCCCGCACATAGAAAACCAGATCGTATTAGTTCATATCCCGACTTTCATACTGTAATTTTATAGGAATAAATTTTCATGTGATTATAGAACGAATACCGAAATTTGAAAAATTAAATAATATTTCCATTAACATATTAAATTAAATGGGGAAATTTATTCCGTGATTCCCGCGTACATTTCAAAAGAAAAATTACTGACGCATGGAAAGCTTATGATCCAAAACAAATAATGCTCAGATAATGACGTTAATTATGGAAAAATAAAAAAACTTTGAAATTAAATATCATTTTACCTGGATTAAAGATCTTTCGAGATTACTTTCGAATCAGCTTACAGGAAATCACCATGCCATATTTATTTCTGATGTTTAAATTACTTTCGAAATCAATCACAATTAGATAAACATGCCTTGATGCCATGCCATGCCATGATAACCTGCTCCTTTTATTGCTTATTGCTAGTTTTGCTAAACCCGTTGGATGATATTAGCGGGAGTAAAACGGAGAGGTATCAAAAGCATGAAACATTTGCCGTGGGTTATTATTTAAATTCTAGTTATGATAAAAGTTACATAGGATTAGACTGCATGCAGTGGTTTGTAAGGGAACTTGAAAATATTGGAAAAAAGGTAAACCCGTTTGTGACCACTCACAGCTCGACGGAAGATTTAGGGGGTGAAGTCACTCTACTTGTAACTTGAATTATAAAAATACCTTCACTATTCCCGTAGTTTTTCACAATTTGACAGTCATGTGATGATTAAAGATGTAGCTCAACAAAAATACATATCTTTCACCAAAGATGTAATGAACCTGTTTTATTTTTGATTTTTATTATGTCTGGATTAAAAAATATTTCTTTTTATTTCGGATTATTTTACCCCGGCGGCGATTATTGATTTTTCTACATATATATCAAATATCCACTCGCGGGTCCGACCGGCCGATACCCCACTCTGACAAGCCGTTGGTCACGTGGAGGTCCCACCACGACTGGTGTCAATCCGGTGGGGATTTGGGCAACAAAAGTCCTCGACATTCCCCGAAACCGACAGTTCGTATCCAGAACTCAACACCGAATAGACGTCCACCGCCAGCAAGAACTCTCCACCGAAGCCAGCCCAGAATAACCAGTGAACCTAGTAAGAACTATTTTCCTTATTATTATCCGTTCCAACCGGGTACAAGTCCGAAAAGATTTGTACACTTTAAGTGTGGAATTACTGTGGGCCCGAGAAGAATATTCTTGGTAACCCACACACAAATTCCACCGTCCGTCTCAACCCGCACGACAGTGCAATCGTTGGATTCGGCGTGTTAAACCNTTCCATGCTTGTCCAGGGTCGACAACCTTCAAATTGTCAATTCAATGAAGTTAAAATTATCCAACCCATAACGACTCAAGTTGCCGCAAATCAAATTTTACTAATTCCACATCCACCAATGGCTACTGACATAAGATTCCAATGTAATACTAATGGAGCTGAGAGAAGAAGTTCCCCAACTTTAATCACCATTGATAACACGTGCAAAATCTGGATCGATGATGTCCCATTTTTAACATCCACCGACCCAACCACTTACGTAGGAGCAGGAATCCTACTACCACCCTTGCCCAGTCAAATGGACATTTCAAATAAGGCATCTCACGGGCTGCAGTTGAAGTCCATCCATTTTGAGGATATAAACAGGATTATTCAGTCCAGTCATCATTTGTCTTCAATTAACCATATTGAACCACTCCCCGACAACCAATCAAACTTATTATGGATCATCTTCATTACGTCCATTATTTTTGTATGTCTATTTTCTATTTATATCTATTGTCGGAAGAAAATCCACACTTATATTCGGAAGATCCGCCAAAGAGGAGGAAATTCCCAAGACCCAGTAGAAGACGTCCCAATGGCACCGTTAGGTCCCCATGGTCCGTTCTAAAGGGGGAGGAGTGATGTACCCCGTATAATATATTTTTTGTCGATAACGTAATGCTTAGTTCATAATAATAATTGTTATGAAGCTTCCATATCATATAGAGATAAAATAATATTAGAGTCAGCTTTTTAAAAGGATATATAAACGCTTTGTAAATTTATCCAATTCAATTATAATATTGTCACGAAGTGAATAAAGCTTGTTCTTACAAACAACATACTTTGAATTTATTATTTGATAATTAAGTTCACAAGTAAAACTCGCTGATATCGTTTTGTAGAGCTCCCGTTAAAATTCATATCTAAAATAAAGCTACACTGAGAAAACTACTCTCTGCCGTACTATTTGCCGTTTTCTCCTAAAAGAAATTCATTTGACCCCTGGAATTTATTTTCTTCACTGTAGCTACCTGTGCGCTTTACTCTAAACCGAGGGTAAGGGTTACGTGGAGTTTCCCCCACGTAAAATTTAGGGAAACTGGCGCCCGAGATTAAAACCGACTATATAAGTTATTAACTAACATTACCGTTTAGAGTCCAGTCCGAGGAATAGAAGACCTTTCAGAAAAATTAAATTACAGGGGGTGTACACACCATACTTAAAAGTAATAAAAATTTACACCGAACTATCCATAGAGAGAGAACCCAGGAAAAGTGCGTCACAAACATATTCCAAATTCTTCAATAAAATTTATGTTTATACATTCATTTAGATTTCTAGCATCATCATTAAGTGGCAGTTTCACATAACAGTCGACTGTTATCGCATCGACTGTTAGGTAGGTGTGTCTCCACTGTCAGGTGCTTATTGATGTAAATCATACCGCTTTGATCGCAGTTGACTGTTATGCCAGTTACTGCGACAACTAGAAATATTTCTACTATTTCTATCGCAGTCCCTTATTTGAAAAATTAAAATGGCGAAATCTGTTAACCGCATTGCATTCTCGGACGAACAAATATTTTTAATAATCAAATTATATCGCGAAAATGAATGCTTATGGGTTATAAAGTCACCAGATTATAAAAATAATATGAAAAGAAAAACCATAATTGCAAATATTACTGAAAAAATAGGTATAAGTGAAGAACTCATCAAAAAATAGATAGCTTCCATAAGAGCAACTTATTTACTTAGAAAAAATATTAATGATGTTCAACGTACTGGGACGGGCACAGATAATATTTACTGTCCAACAGTGCCATGGTTTCAACACACGCAGTTTCTGAATGATGTTATAATTGCTCGTAAAACTATATCTAATTCCGAATCGAAACTAATACGGGTATGTTCTGTTCAATATTTATTTTATTTTTACAATACACTCCATACACTAATCAAAATTATTATATTCTCATACACTGAAAGTTTACGACGCCTTCGTTGATAAAATACTCTGCAAATTCTTTTCGGATCTGTCGAGCAAGGTTTGACGAAAAATTACCGCCGTGATCAATATTTGGTAATACATCAGTCAATCTAAAAAAGTCAAAAAGTAGTATTTGATTGTAGCTACTTAAAATGTAAACAGTTCTCCTGAACTTGTGTTGATTTGTTGATATTATTATTGATTATATTTTTCTCAGCGTAGCAAAAATTTTTAAGTAATATTACCGCCGTTTTATCGCAGGCGAAGAAAGTGAACAAAACAAAGCAAGTAGACAGCAGAATGTAGACAAGCCTGAATCTAGTCCTGCATCACCAAATCAAACTCCTTCAATGCCCCTACAGTTAAAAAAGAAAAGAAAATTTAGCTAGTACTGTAGATGGTGTTTTTAAAGAAATTATGTTCAATAGCAGACCAAGACATTTTTGATAACTTTGAAAATCTGATAGAATCGCAATTAAGGAGTATTCCAATGGAGCATGCTTTGCAGTTACAAACGAATATCAGTGAAATTATTAACAACAGTCTGTTACGAATTCATTATAATCTAATTCATCATCTTGGCCCTTCTACATCTTCTACCAATTATACTAATTTCACTAATTATACATCTGAAGATACCAGTCGCACCTATATATCAAAACTTAATTGAGCCCCAAATAGAAAATGTGTCTGACAATAATTACAAGGCCGCAGATCTTGTAGCAAAGGCACTTCAAGGAATAATACACTGAAGTGACTTTTCTTTTTTCAAGAATATCTATTTTTATCTTATACTAGTTTGTATTCCATTTTTCCGTTTTAAACATTATAAACTTCTGTTTCATGGACCATCTACGGGCTTTCTTTCGGGGTCATGTACCTTCCGATACTCCGGAAACAATCGAAACTACTTTACCAAGCGTAAATAGGTAAGTTAAAGCGTATAACATTATAGGAGAAGTATTGAGAGAGAGAGAGACTTCGTTTAGGTTTGGATGTGGATAACGTTATAATTAATTGGCCTCGTGAATAATTCTAATATCAATATTTTGTGCCGAGATCACAATTTACCCGAAAGTTCTAGCGACACGGTGCGCGGCGGCTCTTTTTGACTGAATAGAGTCGTCGTTTCGTGTCGATTTACGATTTTATTTGCGATCGGATTAGAGACACAACGGTCATCACGAATTAAAGAATTTCAACTCATTGACGGATCCCAGGGTGTACCCCTTACTTTTTCGTAGAGGAGATGACGGATACAGCGTGAATTTGGCTTACCATAACCATTCCACGAAGACGGTTACTCTGAGGGAATTCTATAAGTACAGAATTTAAGTCCGTGGCAGATTTTCGGTGCTGCATTGCGGGGGTAAAGTGTTTCAACAGTACCTTGTCGACGAATGGATTAAAGTAGAAGAGAATATGTTGCAGGTGACTAAAACATCAAATTAAACTTCGAAGAATGGAACAACAAGCGCTGCGATGTTACAATCGAATTAGTGCTAGGGGGACACTCCAATACAATAAATTGACCATGTCTGCGTGCTACCAGCAAGCTTTTACGGCAGCGACCGCCATAGGCAAAGGTTGGACGCTATGGCGGTGGTAGCCCGGCACGGTAAACCAGCTCTTTTCATTGCATTCACCTGTAGCCCCAGATGGGTAGAAATCTCGTCAAACTTAGAGCATAATCAGAAGTGGGTCGAACCTGGTCGGTCGGTCTCCCACGTTAAGCTCTTATAATTCATGGATAATATAATTTATAAACAGCTCTACGAGGTTGTTTTGGATTATCATTATGTCACAGAATTACAAAAAAGGGGTCTTCCCAATGCACACACCATTGTTACTTTCATTGACGACGACAAACTTGAGGATTCGGAGTCCGTAGACAGTGTTATATGCGCGGTGATACCAGACAGAATGGAACAACTTCCGTTGTATCAGTGTGTCGGGAATATGAGATACACAGTCCCTGCGGTCCTACGAATCAAGAGCCATGTATACGGAACAACAAGTGAAGCAAATTCTACCCCATAGATTATGCCGAGGCTGCTCGATGAGGAGCCGGCGCGGCGGTAACAACCGCTTTATTTATAAAAGATGGATAAACAATGTTAACCCCCAATACCCGCCTGGAGCTTACAAACCAACATGTAGTGCTTTATAATAGTGTTACGAAAACCCCCAATGGGACGACCATTCAAGATTGAGAAGCGGACCGAACCGCCGTGAATTGTTTGAAGCATTCTAAGATTTAACGAGGCGCGACTAGATTTTTCGTAAGGATATAAATTAATTTGCCTGTTTTGTATAGGGACAGCATTGATAAAGTGTTCGAAGAGTTTGGAAGTATTAGTAAAGCGATTGTAAAGTGAAGTATTGTGCAGTATAGTTATAGCAGTAGTTAATTGGTGTAATTAGATAATAAATAATTAATTATCAAGAAGTGTGTTAATTAATCGAACCCAGGGTTTTGTCACCATGTAAATTTTGTGACAATAGCTTCGCACTTACCAAGTACGCTTATCATATAAACTTCGAGACGCTTTTGTCAATAGAGTATCTGTTCAAATATGTTTCCAAAGGGTCCCAATCTATCACGTTCCTACAGGATACCGACGACTCGCTCAACTCAAATTGATGAGATTAAAAAACACCTTGAAAGCCGTTGCGTCAGTTCCATGGAAACCACCTGGCGACTGATGGAATTTAAGATGAGTGACAAGATCTCAGGCAGTTTTAGTTCTATCTGTTAATTTACCGAGGGAGAATATCATCCTTAATGATGAGCTAAATGATGATACTGAACACGTCGAACACCGTTTACGTGTACCTTCGAAACTGGAAGCATGGTTTGCGTTGAATCAATGCTCTTCGGAAGCTCGACAGTACAAATATGTTGAGATACCTGAATATCATACTTGCAATGGGAAAGTAGGTCGTTGGATGATCAGGAAACAAATTGCTACAATGATCGGTACTATCGCTAAAGTAGGTCGCTCTGCCGATCAATCGGAGAAACACTTCTTAAGTAGTTTGTTTGCTCATGTACGAGGATCAACGACTTTTGAAAACTTGCCAACTGGAGACGCGCAAGTATTTGATATTTTCAAAGAAGGTGCGGGCGACGTAATAATTGAAACTATTTCAATAAGTACGAACTTTGTCTCGGCGAAACTATTGTAAGGCGTCGTACTAAGAAACTATGCTTTAATATGTTGCGTGGCCGTCGACGAAAATAAGATAGGCAATTCTTATCGCGGTTGCGAAACACATTCAAAGCATAGTTATTTTGGCTACGTTGGGGATTTCTATCGCCGACGTAGTCGAAAATAACGAGCGACTCTACGACGGCGACACTGAGAACGGCGACAATAACGGACCGACCGACGATGACGACGACGATCGTCAACGCCGAGTAAAATAAGATTTTCTTATCCGTACCTCCGGAGATGCTACGGTCTTTAGATGGTATCGAAGCATCTACAGATAATTTAGCAATAGATCAACGGAAAGACGTACCTTTATAATACGTTACTGACGGTAGTCCGCCAGGTTTTTCGCATAAGTACAACCACGTTAACTTGAACCGGTATCACCGCTAATTTACTGATCGACGGCCAAACAGTCCACTGAGCGTTTCGATTACCACTTTAGACGATAGGTCTGTAGCAGGTTGGCCACTACAAGACAAAAAATTTCAGTGCTTCAAAGATTCGTTCTGATTATCTGGGACGAAGCCCAAATGGCACCCAAATTGGTCATAAAAGCGGTCGACAAATACCTGAGGCGTATCTACAACTCACCAAGGACACCGATGGGAGGCAAATGTGTTATCTTTGGATGCAGCTCTAGACAGTTGTTGCCTGACACTGTAGGTGACATTATTGAGAATACGTTAAAGTTCAGTTAACGGGAAATATAAGGGCAAGACCTGTACATTTACCAGATCTGCCCCTTGTCTGCGACTTTTTCGCCAATTGGCTACTTCGACTAGAAGAAAATATGCCCAACACTTCAAAGTTGGAAGAATGTGTTTTAAAGGAGAACTATGAAAACATCCCAATAAAAGAAGACTAAAATAGAGAAGTAAAGCAACGGCCAGTAAGGAAAAAGGAAACCGAGTACACACAGTTCTAGAAATACATGATGCAAATTTACATGGTCAAAATATGCTACTACGAAAGCAATTAGTGCTTTAGCAAAATATATAAATAATCTGTCACGAAAAGTAAAATAGTTTCAACTTTGTAACTATAGTTTTGTTTATAAGAGGATAATAATTGCTATGTATATATATATATATGTATATATACATATATGTATATGTGTACAGTCTATAGCTCCCAAACACCGAGAAAAATTATATTTGTCCATAAGTCCTTGAATAACCATATTTCTTTTGTTTGCAAAATTGAGAAATACAATCCAGTGTTCCAAAAGGTGTTTACAGATAACTTCATCAATGCATCTGTTCATGCATGGCTGGTTGATCGCAAAGTTTTATCCCTAACTGCAACCTAACTGATAGCTCCCAATCGCATAGAAATTTGGACAGAATTTGCTCTACCTTTCTTCATTTTCTATTAGTTTTTCAACTAAAGCTTCTCCAAAAACATCGTAAAATGCCATTTTAGATGTCAACTTTTAACATCCTTTTAAAAATTCATTTTTAAATTACATTTTAAAGGAATTCTTTAAAATTTTAGCTGAAAAAAACTTACAGAATACGAAAATAATTTTAACAGCCTATAAATTTTAAAGGAATCTTTACAGAATAGACCCGTAACACTCAAGTTATTTCAGGGTTAAGCGTTATTTTTCAGCAGACAAATGTTGTACTACGTACTCAATTAATAAAAACCATTTACAGAAGTTTCATCAATTTATGTAGGGGAATTGTAGTATCGGTGGCAAGTAGGGGTAGACGCCCATTAATAAATGTTTTTATAAGTAGATAAACTATGCCGTTTCTAAATCAAATTGCACAATTTTGGGCTGAAAATGGATGTCCCGGCAAATGAGTGCGTGAGGGATCTTCTTGACTTTGAAAATGACGCCCAAAAAGATATTCATGGTTTAAAATATCCGAAAATAGGATCCCCTTAGTAGCCCACAGTTCATTCTGGTTCAATTTACATAATTTTGGGCCGAAAATGGATGTCCCAGCAAATGCGCGCGAGAGGTGTCTTTTTGATTTTGAAGATGATGTCTAAATGGAAATTTGTGGTTTAGGACAAAAATAGGACCACAGTTTAACCTCATCTCCACTTTGACACTAGCATGTTTTGACGAACCGACTCGAATCGCAGGCTGTCGGAACAGAGTCACGGATAGGTGACGTCATAATTCTAATCGCAAATATATTGTAGCGTTGTTGTAAAAGGGTAGTAAGCCTTTGGGGACTGATAGGGGAATAGTGGATATATTTGATTTTGTAGAACTTTGTTGTCTGGAAGATATTTTAAGTGAAGCAGAGTTGTGTCAATGTTGGTAGTCATCTAGTCATCACGGTAGGATTTCTAGTCGGTTAGCTTGTGGAGCAACGAGAAGCATAGGATATAGAATATCCGGCATAGGATGTGGAACGCACAGGTCGGAAAAGAAAAAAGGGCATGATGGGAGATATCGAGTGAGGGAGCGGTACAGGTGGTTGAAGAAAAGGCGTGAAAATTTAAAATATTTCGCATTTTCGGGAAATAGTTTGTGTATCCGAAAGGGATTTGTGGTGAAATACTATTAAGTAGCTGTAGTGAAGCTACTGCTCGAGGCATAAAGTGGCCGGATTTGCTGATTTTCTTCGTTTTACTGGTAACTGCCTGACTCCGTACGAAGTGTTAACCCCTTCCGCCATCACTGGTTCTTCACTGGGATCTAAATATCAGTACTGGTACCTACTATTCCTACTTATTATTTGTGCAAGCAGTATTTGGGCCGTTGTTGAATCCAGAATCCAAAGCAAGCCGTGCTGGCCAGTATTTTGTGGCCTTATTCTATCCGTGGTCTTCGCCATCTACCCCTACAGTGGAGGAGTACATAAGGTTTGGCCTTTGGCAGTTCCGCACTGTGGCAGAATCTACCCCAGCAGTGGCATTATGTACTTTTCTAGCCGGCCAGAACTCACAGTTTAAGACATAATTTCGTCCTGCTTCTAACTTCATTCTGGAAGTTTAAGTTTTTGGGAGGTTTTGGTATTATGTACTTGTTGAAATGGCCCCAGAACATTAAAATGGACTAAAATTACAGACAATTTTTAAGCCTAATGTTTAAGTCGACTCTTGAGGTGGCTATAATTGTTTCAAGTCCATTTTAATGTCAATATTGCGAAATCGGTACGTGTAAGAGTTTAAGTATCTTTTTAAATTTTAATTGTCCTGTGTTTGTAGGTATTTCATTCTCATTTTACAAATCGTTCCATTTCTTCTATTTATTCTTTATAGTTATACCAAGTTGAGAAATTTGTGTATTGCTGTGTGATTGGAGTTGGCTTTTGCAGCACATATGTTATGTCTGATGGAGAACGAAAGAGTTCAAAAAACGGCCAGGTACTTAATAAATAGACTAACGCTAAGATTAAATACATGTCGACCAAGAGGTTTCACTCCACAGGTGAAGGTAAATATTAATTAAATATCAAATATAAATATTATTATAATATATTATAAAACTGAATAAAATAATTTGTATGTTAACACTTTAGATGTGTTAACATCGGATTAACGGGTAGAACTCAATAGTTTATTAGACGCTTATTTTGCAAAGATGGGAAATAAATTGGGGCGAACATCAATCGCGGAACATCGGATCGTGGTAACGAATTCAGAACCAATTAAACAAAGGTATTATCCTGTATCGCCGGCCCTTCAGAAAAATATTGATTCGGAATTGCAGAAACTTATTGATAATGATATTATGGAGGAGACGGAATCTCTTTGGTCGAGTCCTATTTTATTAGTTACAAAACGAGATGGATCGTTTCGCTTTTGCGTCGATTACCGCAAACTAAATAAAGTTACGAAAAAGGATGCCTAACCCATCCCCTACATGTCAGCTATTTTGTCAGAATTAGGAAACGCTCAGTATTTTTCTTCATTAGATATTCGCGCCGCTTACCATCAGATACCAGTAGAGAAATCTAGAAAAGAATACACTACTTTTACAATTCCTGGAAGGGGTCTGTTTCAGTTTAAATGTATGCCGTTCGGTCTTTCGAACGCCCCTGCGACTTTTCAACGTGCGGTTGATAAAATTTTAGGACCGGAACTCGAACCATATATTTTTTTGATATATCTCGACGATATAGTAGTAGCGTCACCAACCTTTGACATACATATTAAAATACTTGGGAGAAATTTTTGAACGCCTAATCAAATTCGAATTCACACTTTCTCAGGAAAAATGTCAATTCTGTTTAGGCGAGGTAAAATATTTAGGGTACGTAGTTAATAAACAAGGCCTTCATGTAGATCCTCATAAAGTGAGTGCTATTCTGAATTTATCGTCTCCTCGAAGTGTCACCGAAGTTCGGCAAATAATCGAGCCGCCTCATGGTATCGTCGTTTCTTACCCAACTTTTCTATGGTTATAGCCACTATGACCAATCTACTTCGTAAAAATGTTACTTGGACTTGGACCGCGGAATGCGAATAATCGTTCCAAACGATAAAAAATGCCCTTGTTGGTGCACCAATTCTCGGCTTGTATTTTCTGTTATTACAATATTGGCACCCTAAGGGCTGTAATGTGCTTGAACATTCCGTTAACAAGACGTTCCTTCTGCTGTATTGGAATTAGATGACATATTCAGTTCGAAAATTATCTGAACATATGTTGGAACCACAGTCCGGGCCTAGTTCAAAAAGGGACGAGCTGGATTTACCTGTGTCTAAAGAATATCCCGTAGATACTGAAGTTAACTCTGAACCTGGTCTTTCAATTTCTCCTAGAACACCAACACGTCAAACAGGTAAATATTTAGTTACTTTATATTGAACCGAATATTAAACATTTAATAACGTGCTCCTAAGAATAAAAAAACAATTTCTGGGGAACTTTTGTCCCAAATTTTTACTAATTAATGAAATTTGTTGGCAACTTTTTATAATTTCATTTTTAAAATGTTAATTATTTCTGTAAAATTTGCAAAATAGGAAACATTAAAAAGAATATTTTAAAATTTGGAGAATAATGGTAATTTTTATAGGAATAATCAAGGATCGGGAATATTAAAAAAATATAAAAGTATTTTGCAGTTGCCACTTTGAAAGAAGTAGGTACACCATATAGAACATGTAATTTGGTCGTTCTCATTTATGTTCAGTTACTTTTGTTTGTGCTTGAGCATTTTGCAACATTACATAAAGTGGAACCCCAATTATACAGATCCCGCCCTTTGTGGAACTCTTGTTTTATTCAAAACTGAGTACAAGTCTCAATCCTCCATTTTACCTGGAATTAACTAACTAATTTTAGTTTTTAGTAACAAGTTATGTATTATTGCCAAAGTGTCGCTAAAACAATCTCACATCGATATACATATTTGAAAACATATAAACACAATAGTTTAAATAAAAATTTAAATTATATACAACTGAACAATTGAAATACTTACTCTTGGTTATTTCAAAACCTCTGGTATCCGTAATCATGCTGGTCCAGGTTATTCTATTTAATCGGGGTTGTACTTTATTTATGTGGTGATAGTTTTATTACATTACTAAATGTAAAAATATAAATTGTATTTTTTAGTTCATGTTGGACTACTGAGATCTCTAAAACTGACAAGATCTATTCAGTTAACACCGAAAGCCAAATTCTTTTATCAACAAGCAAAGATTTATAAAAAGCGTGCTGATGTACTCTCAAAAAAAAAATAATTTCAAAATGAATTTGAAAAATGACACTAAATTTGTGGAGAATAATGCATTCCAGAAAATATGTGATGGTATGACTGAACAGGTCAAAACATTTTTTAAAAGTCAGATACATTGTTCTGATGAACAACCCAAAGGCCGGAGATTTAGTGTTGACGACAAAATACTGTCGCTGGCACTCTATAATCAAAGTGGAGCACAGGTTCTTATCCAATATATTTGCTCTGCCATCAAGGGTAACCCTAATGAAGTTATTGAATACCGATTGAAGCTAGATTTAATAGTGCTGTATTTGGTGGTTTAAAAATATTAGCAGCATCAATGTCGCATACTGATAAATGCTGCTTTTTATTGTTTGATGAGATGAGCTTAACACGAAATTTACATTATAATCAGCATACGGATGAAAATTTTGGTGACCATCATACAGATAAAATTGCTGATCATGTTCAGGTAACTTTTAATTTATTTCTAGATGTACAGTGTTTTCGTAAATTTATTTGGTATACACTATCAATTAAGTAACAATTCTTTTTTATAGGTTTTTATGTTACGAGGTGCGGCAAAAAAATGGAAACAGCTCGTTTATTACCAATTCGTAAAAGGTGCAGTGAAAGCCAATGAAATAATGAAGACCGTCAAAGAAATAATTCAAGCAGTTAAACAGGCAGGTTTAATTGTACTAGGCACTATTTGTGACCAGGCTGCAAATACTGTAAGTGCCATCAACCAATTAATTGAAGAAACAAAAAATAGTTACCTACGAAAAGGAGAAATCTTATATGATCATGTTTTCGAAGTGGACAATAAGAACATTATTTCTCTGTACGATCCGCCTCATCTACTGAAAGGATTACGAAATAATTTGTTAAAAAAAGATATATCTTTTATAACAAATGGTACTAGGAAGACTGCAAGATGGAGCGACATAGATAAGGCATTTTTACTTGACAATTTCTAAATTAACAGAGTTCCACGTAAATAAACAAAGAATAAAAAAATGAAAGTATCTGTTGCTAATCAAATTTTCAGCCATTCTGTTGCATCTACAATAAATTTAATGGCAAAATTCGGTGAGTTGTAATATAATTTTAACTGGGTTATGTATAACATGCTTAAATTTTTAGAGTACACAGGAGCAGATGCAACAAAAATTGAATCGAGAGCGTTAGAGACTGCAGAATTCTTAAGTTTTGGAGACAAATTATTCGATAGTGTAAATGGATTCTCAAAATTTAATAGGCCCGGAAAAATTCTACGAACCAGTGTAGATGTAAAAGAAGAAGAAAATGTACACATCCAATTTTGAAGAGGTAATAAAAATTTTGGAGAGCACATACTGTGTAGATAGCACAAAAAGAGTAGTGCCTCCAACAATTAAAAATTGGAAAATAACTCTTAAAAATTTATTGTTGTTACCAACATATTTGAAGAGCCATCGATTTATTTGTTTTAAGCCTCGACTACTTAATCAAGATCCTCTTGAAAATTTCTTTGGGAAAATAAGACAACGAGGTCAAAGATTTATAAATCCCACATGCAGTGCTTTTGGAGCATTTTACAAATCTTTACTTGTAAATAATTTGGTATCAAAAACACTCTGTGGGACGTAATTGTGAAGACGACAATTCTAATATATATTATTACAATTTCTTTTATAGTACTAAAAAATAAAAAGTTTCGGTGTGCAGTAAAAGACTGTAAAAGTGGTAGGGCAACGGATAACAAGCGATGGGGTCAACTGGGTTTAAGAAAACCAATTCTCTTTAAAGTGCCAAAAGTAAGTAGGTATAAAATATTCAATAAAAACAAAAATCTGGAATATAAAGATAGCAATCGTTTGAAATATTTTTCATGATATATAGCACATTATGATTTTTCAAATTATGTAAAACTATATTTTAATTGTTTAATATTATATTCAATAGAGAACAACAAAACGTCAGCAATGGGTCATAAATCTGTCGACAGATTTAAATGAAAACCAGTACGTTTGTGACATGCATTTTCGAACTAATAATGTCGAGCAGGTTTATATTTCAACATTACCGAGCAATGAGGTTCATATTATGGCAATAGGTTGAGTAATTCGGAAGTTGGGAGCAGCTCCTTTGATTCTCAATAAGGTAGAGAAAATTTTAAATGGAAAGATTTCATAAGTGAAAATATTGTATAATTGAATGATGCATTGTTTCTTTATATATCTTGCAGCAGCAACAGCAGGTGCAGCTGCTACAACAAGAACAGCAGTTGCAACAACTAATTCAAAAGCAATTATCATCTAATAAAAGAAAAGTTCTGTTGGAGTGTGATGAGGCCTCGACAAGGCAACGGAAGTGTTTAGATAATGATATTGATAGCGACAAGGTATACTTTATTTATTTCTACATATTCTTGTAATTGTATTATTGTAAATTATGTATGTAATAAATAAGTGTTAAATAATTTTAAATTTTACCAAATTATGTAGATTAATTATAATTTAAATTCAAATATAAAAACTTTTTTAAAGTATCAATTAATTAATCAATAAGTAATCAATCAAAAGTATTATTATTATTTTAGTACTAAAATTCATTATTATGCACTACACTTTATAATTAAATTAGTGGGAAAAATATTCAGTAATTTTTGTTAATTTGTAAATTTTTGTTCCTAGAGAAAATAAAATTTAATTTTCTTTGCAGTTTAAATTATTCCTTTGAAAACAAGACAGATTATTTATTTAATAAATCCGAGAGAAAATCTTGAAAGAGACGCATAAAAATAATGTTTTTTCAATTCTTTAACTAGGCCCCCACCAAATTTCTGCCTATAGGCCTCACAAGCGTAAATCCGGCGCTGTCTATACTACGAAACTTTGGATGATATAACTCCTAAATTTTTGTTTTAAAGTGCCAATGTAGTCCTCTACAATATTATTGTTTATGGCATGAGTCAAATTGTAATAATGTTAGACATTTGTTAATTGTCGTTTGTATCTAAATGGTGTAAGCAAATGATAAAGGCATGGATAGCCACTGTCTCCCAAAATATGAAAGTTAACACACTTCTCAGCAATTAGAGTTTGACAGGGGTAAGGCTCGAAATACGCGGCTGTCATGTACAGAACCTGGGAATCCAATGAAAACCCCTTATTTTTCTGGTATAATCTTGTAACATTCACTATCTGTTTAGTGTGAATGTCACTACTTAACTACAATTCTACAATTAAACAGCTTCTTGAAATATTGGCATCAAATTCAACTTTGTCATCACTATTAGTTAGTTTTGTTTCCACCTGTATACTGCTGTATTGTTGTTACATCATGTAAAACTATGTCATACCCTGCAATTAGTTATAGAATACCAATCTAATAAACTGTGTGCAACAAATGTTTACTATTTACCTGTTATAAACATGGAGAAACTTTGTGTATGAATTGTAATTATGTCTGTAATTGTATAATTTTAATTGTACCGATTTTATTGTATTATTTCCTTTTTTAATATTGTTATTTGTAAACCGAACCTGGAGCACCCACAATTAGGTTACTTGGTTGTCATACATTGAAGGTTAGTTATTTGTTTCTGTTACCATCGACCCAAAGACACACAGAGTGGAGTGGATAGTTTGTGGTTGGACATAGACTAGTCAATGGTAGAATACGTTCAAGGTGGTTAAATAGCAGTTGCCCAGTCTGAAATGTATTTCGTTCAACCGGCCAATCACATCGATTGATTTTTATAATTGAATCAAACGGCTGCTGGAGCGAACTAAAGCCTGTTTCGTTTTTACTACTGGTACAAGCAACTTGCTCGCGAGTGATTTATAATAAAACCGATTATTTTAACTTAGATTAATCACCAGTGAACCGCAAACTACACCGAAGTTAATTAATTAAATATTAAATTTCTAGTTTTCGCTCCAGTAAATTCCAGCCTAGTTAACCATTAGAATTTTGCTTGTGTTTTTTTTGTAAAACCCTCGATGCTGTGCAATCACGTGCTAATTGAATTTTGTTTCTTCCTTTTTCTCTCATAAGAGCTTACCAGAAAAGTTTAAAGCGTTTTGCAGAAAAGTTGAAAAGTTTTTTAAAGTGTTAAAAAGTTTTGGGTTTTGAAAAGTTTAACAGTCTCTTAGATCGGCGTAGCGATCATTTAGCGAAAATTCAGTAGCTAAAATTACGATAGTCACTGCAATTTTAAGTCAAACATTCAACTAATTTTTTGGTAAACCTGGAATGGAATAAGTCACCCTTGAGCCCCAGATTTGTGTCTTTGGTCCAGGACACCAGGATATCAGAGACAGAGATTATTTGTGTTATTTTATTTCATTTCTCCAAATCCCGACCTACGGGGAAAGGGAACGTTGGATGGCTGTTTTGCTAGTTTTTTGTAGGTTGGCGCCCTTTTGGTATCTTTTATATCCCCATAACGTTTTCCTCGAACTGGTACATTTATAAGCTGCGAATTAACATTAGAACCGATCCACTGCCCATTGCCTCCGCTATAAGAGCTGCCGTTCGCACTTTGTAGTATGAACATTAAAATAAACGCTATAATCTCAAACAATTTGTGTCTGAAAAACAGCAAAAAGTATTGTTAGATATAAAGATATAAAAAAACAACTTGAATAGAAATGTTTTCTATTTAAGAATCTGGATCTCCAGAGGGCCGATCAGTGTATGTCACTTCAATTATTCCTATAACCTCTGGAAATCCATATTGGACAAAATATTATTCGATTACAACTGCCTCATTACCTCGGCCATTCTATAATTTTTGGAGACAAGTTACTTCGCAAGTACGTAACTTTTCTGGTTATTGTAGAACGATCTTAAGGCAATGCGAAATTTACCAGATTGATGGGTGAAATAATTAGAAATGTCAAATTTTTCTTCAATTCTATTAGCTATTTCCCTGCTAATAAAAAAAAATCGGCCACTATATTCGCAGTACTTCGCAAGTACGTCACTTTTCTGGTTATTGTAGAACGAGCTTAAGGCAATGCAAAATTTACCAGATTGATGGGTGAAGTAATTAGAAATGTAAAATTTTTCTTCAATTCTTTTAGCTACTTCCCTGCTAACAAAAAAAAATCGGCCACTATATTCAGGTACAGTAACTTGAGTAATTTCAAAGTAGTCCTTATTTTTTACTTTTTCTGTTTCTTAGAGTAAATCTATTTCATCATCATTCAAGCTGGACAATGCGTCTAATATCTATCTAATAAGAATAAGTCATCTGAATCACTGGACTCAAAATTAGACATCTGTAATATTTTAAAAAATTTATTTGAAACACTTGAGTTTCATTATATCCTATTTTTTATAAAGGGGACTTCCTGTATAAAATGTGACTATTTTTTACTTACATTAAACTAAAATCGTTAACAGTAATTATCAAAAACATAAACCTTACTTATAGGTTAACATTAATAAGATCACGTCATAAATTAATTGTGCGCCTGTACCAAACCAAATATTTCTTGAATCGTTGACAATTATTCTAATCATTTCTAACTGATTGAAAACTAGTTTGTTTCTTTCTACGAACACCATTTTTTATTACAGTCCGGAATGACATATTTTCATTATTTATATAATTTAAAGTAGCTTACATTATTTATTTTAAAATTTTTAACACATCGCCAAAATAACATGAATGATTTTTAATTCAAACTGCCGCACATTGGGAAATATTGGACAAAATTCTCGCCACTCGCCAATTTTCATCGTCTCGTCGTGATTTTGTTTTAATAATATCGTGGTAATCTTAATTTTCATATTCCGGGGAGGCTTTTTCGAAAAACCTTTTTTTTTAATGCTTATGGAGCGCCCCAACCTCAATGTCGAAGAAAATGTTTTTAAATACTCGATGTTCAGTTGTAGAAAATAATGTTTAAAAAGTATCTGCTATTAATGAAATTGATTATTAATACCCTTGATGATATATCTGATGTTTTTTTCTTCAAAAACCTAACCTCAAAATTATTAATTCTAACCTAAAAGCCTTAAACGAAATTTACATTGGAAAAAAGTTTTTTTACATGCCAAAAGTACGAAATATGTTATACCCAAACCATGAATTTGAATCTAAAAAACCTAACCTCAAAACCAACATTAACTATGTTTAAAATCACTAAATTAAGGATTAATAAAAAAAATGAAAAATATCTTTATTGTACAGAGATTCGATCAACAAATTTTCCGAGAGCACACACCTTGTGCCATACTGTACCCAACACCTTAACCCAAGAACCTAACTTCAAAACTGGAAAGATTGTCAAATCAAATCATTAAAGTGAAAAAAATTGTCACAAAATTATTGTGTTGAAATATAGGGCTAGAGGGTCTATAGTTTGGGAGAATAGGACTTGAAAGTAAACTGCTTGTGTGTATAGGATTTAAGAGTCTATGGCTTGGGAGTATAGGTATGAGAGTCTAGGGTTTGGGAGTAAAGGATTTGAGGGTCTAGGCTTTAGGATTATTGGACTCAAAGGGCTGAATTTGAGGTTAGGTTAATCTATCAGGTTAAATAAGGTTAATCTTCATTGCAAATTTATAAATGATTAGTAATAATAAGCCACAATAATGTTTTACAAACGTTTTATTGCTATGTAGATGTTTTTATGGAATTTTTCTGGCAAAAAAATCGAGTTAAACAAAATTTCAAGGTCTTTAGGTTATGTATTCAGTTTTGACAAAAGGTTTTGGCGATCGCGATGATGAACACTCAACAAAAATAATACATTTATTAAAGAAAATAATTTTGTGACAATTTTTTTCACTCTAATGATTTGATTTGACAATCTTTCCAGTTTTGAGGTTAGGTTTTTGGGTTAAGGTGTCAGATTTGGGTACAGTATGGCACAAGGTGTGTGCTCTAGGAAAAATTGTTGATCGAATCTCTGTACAATAAAGATATTTTCCTTTCTTTTGTTTTAATCCTTAATTTAGTGAGTTTAAACTTAGTTAATGTTGGTTTTGAGGTTAGGTTTTTTAGATTCAAATTCATTGTTTGGGTATATAGTCCAAGCATAATAGAGAAATGCTTACAGAAATTATTACCTGGACAAAAAAAATATGACCGTATAGAAAATTAAATTTTAAGTTGAGTTTCTTGTTCTTTAAACTCGATCCAATATGGCGAACATGGTTAAAAAAAATCGCAAAGTTGAAAAAAACGGTTTTTCTAAAATAACTAAAAAAATATAGCACGGATTGANCTTAGTTAATGTTGGTTTTGAGGTTAGGTTTTTTAGATTCAAATTCATGGTTTGGGTATAATATGTTACGTAGGGTTCTATTGAATCTATTTCGTACTTTTGGCATGTAAAATAACTTTTTTTCCAATGTAAATTTCGTTTAAGGCTTTTAGGTTAGAATTAACAATTTTGAGGTTAGGTTTTTGAAGAAAAAACATCAGATATAACATTAAGGATCGTAATAATCAATTTTATTAATGGCAGATACTTTTTAAACATTATTTTCCACAACTGAACATCGAGTATTTAAAAATTTTTTCTTCGACATTGAGGTTGGGGCACTCCCTAAGCATTAAAAAAAGGGTTTTTCGAAAAAATCTCATCGGAATATGAAAATTCAGATTACCACGAGATTATTTAAAGAAAAATCACGAGACGATGAAAATTGGCGAGTGGAGAGAATTTTACATGGAGTTCGGGCTCCTTGTGTAGTCTCCATGATGACATTCTACAAGAAACAAACGACATTTTGGATAGCTCAGATAAAGAAAACCATTTTGAAGTGAGAAAGCTAGACAATCCCAATCAGTGTATCTTCTTAATTTTGTGTGTATTTATTACTAAAAAAATGTTTTGTATACTTTCCTATTTCCAATGTTGCAAATATTATAATGGGTAACAAAAATATATTGCTCTATAGAACAGGAGATACTATTTTATCAACAGATAAGGAAAATATAGAAAAATTAAGTAATTTCTTAGGTCGTTTTTTTTTTTTCACGTAATAAATTTATTTATTGTCAGTGTTATTGAAAAAAATATTTTCAGTTCAATTGCAAGANGTTAGGTTCTTGGGTTAAGGTGTCAGATTTGGGTATAGTATGGCACAAGGTGTGTGCTTTCGAAAAAATTGTTGATCGAATCTCTGTACAATAAAGATATTTTTCTTTTTTTTTTTGATTTAATCCTTAATTTAGTGAGTTTAAACTTAGTTAATGTTGGTTTTGAGGTAAGGTTTTTTAGATTCAAATTCATGGTTTGGGTATAACATATTTCGTACTTTTGGCATGTAAAAAAACTTTTTTTCCAACGTAAATTTCGTTTAAGGCTTTTAGGTCAGAATTAATAATTTTGAGATAAGGTTTTTGAAGAAAAAACATCAGATATATCATCAAGGGTCATAATAATCAATTTTATTAATAGCAGATACTTTTTAAACATTATTTTCCACAACTGAACATCGAGTATTTAAAAATTTTTTCTTCGACATTGAGGTTGGGGCACTCCCTAAGCATTAAAAAAAGGGTTTTTCGAAAAAATCTCATCGGAATATGAAAATTCAGATTACCACGAGATTATTTAAAGAAAAATCACGAGACGATGAAAATTGGCGAGTGGAGAGAATTTTACATGGAGTTCGGGCTCCTTGTGTAGTCTCCATGATGACATTCTACAAGAAACAAACGACATTTTGGATAGCTCAGATAAAGAAAACCATTTTGAAGTGAGAAAGCTAGACAATCCCAATCAGTGTATCTTCTTAATTTTGTGTGTATTTATTACTAAAAAAATGTTTTGTATACTTTCCTATTTCCAATGTTGCAAATATTATAATGGGTAACAAAAATATATTGCTCTATAGAACAGGAGATACTATTTTATCAACAGATAAGGAAAATATAGAAAAATTAAGTAATTTCTTAGGTCGTTTTTTTTTTTTCACGTAATAAATTTATTTATTGTCAGTGTTATTGAAAAAAATATTTTCAGTTCAATTGCAAGAAAGAAATATTGAGTTGATGACGCATATTAGAGAATAAAATAAACAAACATTAACAACAATTTCAAAACAGGAAAAGTCAAGTTTCTCCACCTTACCAGATCTACCAGTTTTTCCTTTAGATACAAATCGTAATTTGAGAATTTTGGAAAATACTAAAACTGCTGATTGCTTGGTAATAACTGATACACTTTTGAATGATGTACATGTTCTGGACTGTTTTGCTATAGTCGATGTTTAACTGCAAACGTTTCGCCATACTTAAAAGATGGCAAAATGTCTGCAGTTAAGCATCGACCAGGGCAAAACAGATCAGAAAGTGTACATCATTCAATTGTTACCGAGCGTGAAATCCTACAAACTACTGACACTATTTTATTTATTAATGTAACATTTAAATTATTCAGTTTTTCAGTGCTCCTATTTATCAAGTCTTGGAGGAAAAGATGCTATTTACTCTATGCAGAATTATTGTTCGTAAGTACATACTTAAATAATAAACTAGATTTTATATAGTGTGATATTTTTTTCACTTCAAAAGATATTAAGTTATTAAAATTAATACTGGCGAATATGTTCTATGTCTCCGATATTAAGACCTACAGCCCTTAAAGTTATCTTTGTAGTTGCTTTTTAGCATACCTAGATATTGGTGTCAAAGAGCGTATGACTTCATTTGATGAAAATGTATTAGGAAACATTTTTAGACTTAATTTGAATTATCTTAATATTTAAAAATATATCATTAAAAGAAATGTGTGATAAATATTTGAATAAAATATCGCATTTAAGGACAAAGATGTTCAAGACATAATAAAAGTTTGGTTGAAACATGCTCCAGAACGAATCAGAAAATGTGAAAGGAGCTAAATAAACATACACCTCAAACCTAATGAAATTGTCG
>NW_019417291.1:57077-80319 GCF_000390285.2 Anoplophora glabripennis
CTTAACACTCGACTTTCAATAAAAATTACTGAAATTATAACTAAATTGTTTATAAATCACAAGAATCAACCAACACCCATAAGAAACACACAACAAATAGACTTTGTTTGGATCCCGTCCTATGACCTACAACAACAAGATGGCGGTGATGACGTCGCACTAATGAACCTAATTGCAAGAAAGAAATATTGAGTTGATGACGCATATTAGAGAATAAAATAAACAAACATTAACAACAATTTCAAAACAGGAAAAGTCAAGTTTCTCCACCTTACCAGATCTACCAGTTTTTCCTTTAGATACAAATCGTAATTTGAGAATTTTGGAAAATACTAAAACTGCTCATTGCTTGGTAATAACTGATACACTTTTGAATGATGTACATGTTCTGGACTGTTTTGCTATAGTCGATGTTTAACTGCAAACGTTTCGCCATACTTAAAAGATGGCAAAATGTCTGCAGTTAAGCATCGATCAGGGCAAAACAGGCCAGAAAGTGTACATCATTCAATTGTTACCGAGCGTGAAATCCTACAAACTACTGACACTATTTTATTTATTAATGTAACATTTAGATTATTCAGTTTTTCAGTGCTCCTATTTATCAAGTCTTGGAGGAAAAGATGCTATTAACTCTATGCAGAATTATTGTTCGTAAGTACATACTTAAATAATAAACTAGATTTTATATAGTGTGTGATATTTTTTTCACTTCAAAAGATATTAAGTTATTAAAATTAATACTGGCGAATATGTTCTATGTCTCCGATATTAAGGACTACAACCCTTAAAGTTATCTTTGTAGTTGCTTTTTAGCATACCTAGATATTGGTGTCAAAGAGCGTATGACTTCATTTGATGAAAATGTATTAGGAAACATTTTTAGACTTAATTTGAATTATCTTAATATTTAAAAATATATCATTAAAAGAAATGTGTGATAAATATTTGAATAAAATATCGCATTTAAGGACAAAGATGTTCAAGACATAATAAAAGTTTGGTTGAAACATGCTCCAGAACGAATCAGAAAATGTGAAAGGAGCTAAATAAACATACACCTCAAACCTAATGAAATTGTCGGAAAACGACAGTTTTATAGAAGAGTTGCTACTAGTGTTCGTAATGCATTACAGGATACTACTCAAGAAAAAAAAAACTTTCTCAGATTTAATAACAATGTTCTTGGTAGGTCCTCTACAATTATTTCATATTATCATATTAGTTCATATGAATTTTATATTTTCAAAGTTGTGTTATTGAGGTATAGAGTGTTAGAGTTAACAAAAAAAACTTATTTTCAAATATCTGAAAAACTACTTGACTGACTTGAATCAAATTTGGCACGTTTTTTAGTAATAAGTAATTCAATGCAATTAGATTGTCTCATAGACTATCTCAACAAGTACAAATATTATAAATTTACACGTATTTTTTCATTTACAGATGGAATAAGACTGTGAAAACTGGATTGCATACAAATTCTTTCACATTTATCAAAATTGGCATCTTACTTTAAATCACAGATATTTTGGCGTGATGCAAAAAAAATAATTGAACCTACCGTTTCCATTTGGACATAGATATAACAAAGTTCAGTCCATCATCGACTGCCTGGAAATAGAAATAGAACAACCTTCTAATGCCCTCCATCAAGCAATGACATGGTCAAACTACAAAAAGACTAATACATTAAAACTTCAGATGGTATGATAAACTTTATATCTGAAGGTTTTGGTGGTAAAATTACTGACAAAGAAATTATCAAGTCAAGTCTGCCCTACTAAAACAAAAGGTCCTATCTACAATTTTGGCAAATTTCTGTTTATGGGTGCTATAGATTCCTGCCATTTTTCTTTATATGTTTCCTAAATCTAGAAGTCCTATCTGCACTTTTACAACCTTAAAATATAAGTAATTGGTTTGTCCTATCTAGCAAAAAAGCCATTATTACTAACAAAGAATGTCCAATGTGAAATTACTAGAACAAATTGTCCTAACATAACAGCTCTCCGTAGTTAGGACTTTTTAAACTAATATATTTGCATTACAATGGTATTTAGTACACTATTACTACTCATAATTGTCCGAACTGCAGCACTTAGGACATTTCATCCTAGTATAAAAATCACGTGATACATATAACATAACCTCAAATTTTCATTTACCTACTTCAGTTTATTAGTTACTACGGATATTTTGTAACGTGTGGTTTTGTGTATGAAAATAGAAAATTACCCACAACAAAAGTGAAATGGATCCAAGGTAAGAATTTAAAGGTTTCTATTTAGGAAAATATATAATATAAATTTGTTTTTAGTAAATTCCAAAGCGAACGAAGTCGGAAGTTAGTGTCTCTTGCTTTAAATACAGATCTTCAGAAGAAACTTAGTACATTAAAAGCTAAATCAAATAAGAAACGTATTATTATAGAAGATGACTATGTACCAAGTGATAACGAAAGTATTTCCTCCAGTGACAGCAACAGCGAGCCTGAAATCGTGAACATAAATAATAAAAAGCCAGTTGTGAATAATAATAAAATTCAAATACTATATGATGTAACAATAAATCCATCAACATCACATTGTCAGAATTACACCAGTATCAATCAAAATATTGATAAGCGTAATGGAAATAAGGATATTTTGATTGCCTATGAAGAACCTTCTATAAATGATTTTTGTTTAAATATATTACAAAATATAGAAAATGCTGTCGACAAATCAGACAGTAAATTATACACGAAGAGGAGAGAGTTGCGCAAAAGAAAGAGATATGACAATACACCCACAGAAAGAAAAGAAAAGAAAAGAAAATGAATAAATACATAGCAACATAATGTCAAAGATTACTGCAATTGCAGAATGAAATATGGCAACAAAATATCGGAAAAACGGCAACAGGATATTAACCAACAATACTGGTTACTATCTGGTAAACCTAAGAAAGTCTTCATTTTAATTGCATTAATAGGTTGCCTAGGAAAAGAATAACCGTTAATTTGAAAGCAAAACATAGAAGACAACATTCCTACGAATACTATTTAAAGTCAGAGCAGAATGAAACAGTGAAGGTATGTAAAACGTTCCTGTTAGCTACATTGCGGTATGAGAAAGAAAATGACAGAGTCTTGAAAAATATTAGCAGTACACAATCAGGATTAATTACGCCTAAACCAGACAGCAGAAGACATCTGTCACCGCGAAAGGTAAATAGAAAGGTGTTAATTGAACACATCAATTCTTTTGGACCCACAATATCCCATTACCGCCGGGAACATGCCCCTAATAGAAAATATATCCCCAGTGATATATCTGTAACATCAATGTTTAAAAATTTTCAGGAAAAGTATCCAGATCAAAATTTTTCCTATGAATTGTACAGAAAAGTCGTACGTGATCTAAATATTTCATTTACAAATTTAGGCCACGAGGAATGTTGGAACTGCGAAGAATTTCGTTTACACAAGAAAATCACTAATCATGACCCAGACAATAATAAAGACAATATTTTAATTTGCGACATTTGTAAAAGTTGGCAAATTCATCACGAGCAAGCCATCGACGCTAGAAAAGAATATCAAAATGACGTGGAGAGATCAAAGGAAAATCATGAAGAGCTCTTTGTAGCTGCTGATTTGCAAAAGGTAAGTTCATTTTTTGAATACAAATATTATTATTTAATAGTGTCTTTCTGTTTATACAGGTGACAATGTTGCCTCGCATGGAAACACTCAAAGAAATTATATTTACTCCTCGTATTGTAGTTTATAACGAAAGCTTCGTTCCACTTGGTACAAAGAGTAGGAATTACCCATTGGCAATTATTTGGCATGAGGCCATTGCAGGTCGCTCTCAGCACGATATAATATCTACATTTTTTGCCTTTTTTCGCGCCAATAGAGATACTAAAAGTATAACGATTTGGCTGGACAATTGTTCCAGCCAAAACAAAAATTGGACACTAATTAGTTTTTTTATGTATCTTGTAAACTGTTCTGAGGTTGCCATTGAAACTTTGACAATAAAATATTTCGAACCAGGTCACACTTTCATGGCGGCAGATTCATTCCACCACCAGGTGGAACTCTCACTCAAGAGGAAAAAGAAAGTGTATGACTTTGAGGATTCTTCCGAAGTAGTCCAACAAGCGAATTCCACAAAAGTTCATGTTATTAAAATGGCAGTGAGTGATTTCTATGATTTCGTTGATTACACATCAAAATTTAAATTAAACAAACTTAAGTCCAAAATTTACCTCAAAGATGTAATATCCCTTCGATTTAAAAGAGGGAACAAATTTTTTTTCCTATGCAACGGCATTTAATAAGAATTTTGACGACGTGGATATATTTATGGCAAAATATGTAAAAAATGAATTGGTTAAGCCCTCGGTTCATTCATCTTGCAGAGGAGTGGATTTAGACAGGAAACTAACTCTGATATCAAAACTAAAATCTCATATTCCCGAAAATAGGTTATCATTTTGGGAAGAGTTACCTGTTCATGTTGGAATGAACAGACCCGACGATGAAGACTGATTTATATTAAGTAAATAATACAGCATAAGTGTTTGTAGCTTATTTTTTATTTTTGTTAGTTAATAAAGTAATACATAGTAAACTAAACAGGCGTACATTTATTTAGGACATGTTCATATAATACATCCAGCAGGAACTCCTTCTGTTACATAATAAATTTGTCCTAACTACAATATTTTGAAAATAACTATCAAAAATAAACGCATACATAAAAATCGAAATAACTACCTTATAAGTATAAACTATTTACTCAATCACCTAAGATTTCAATATTAACAATGAAATATTGTTAAGTATAGAGGAAAAATAACTTAAAACTTAAATAACTCTAAACTATCATTTTGTTAGATAGGACCTTTTGTTTTAGTAGGGCAGAAGTGGTTTTCTAATGTTCTATCTCCTTGTGACTTAATGGCCGATAGAGGTTTTAAAGCTATCGCTGACTCATTAAAATACAAAGAACACCGAAGACAGCAAAATCTGTAGAAGTAACTCCATCTGAAATTCCAGACTTTGACCCTCACAAATTTTCCCCTATATTCCCCAGCAAACTATGACAGTGTCTGAAGAACAGTTCCTCAAAACAATAAGTCTCGTGAACAACCCCACATCACCGGTGAAAGGTGTGGAGTATAAGTTTATTGGCATTGATTTTTCAAACTGGTGCACCAACTTCCGCTGGGAGTCAATAGTACCCTTGTTTAAAGAATTCGACAACTTCTTTGGTTTCAAAAATGTTTATCAGTTTACTCGGTTGTTTCCCTTAATAAGTGTTTTGCACTTCTAAGACAGATTGACATATTTGCACCACCTGGGCAACGAGAAGATGGTTTCCAACCGTCCAATCCAGATATCACCGAGGATAATAGGTAAAACTGTATAAAGGACTGAACCAATAATAAATGTAAATATATGTCAAATTGCGACTTTTATTCATGTGTGTGAAGTCTAACTCTCTCTCTAGACCCTCTGGACATACCGTGTCTTCACTGTAGCCGCCCGAGGAGTGTTTCTGTACTATAAACAGAAAATGGCGCCCAAGGTAACCGCCGCCGCTCAGGCGCCATAGTGACGAACGACGAAGTAAAAAAAAAACAAATCGTCACAGAGTATCATTATAAAGGCACTCAAGTAAGCGCTACTCTCAAGAGAATTTCTAGACTAGCCAGTGAAGCTGGGCTATTCCGTTTATGAATGGGAACTTGTCAGGTTTGTACTCTACCGGTACTGCCGCCGCATCAAAGGACCTGGTTCCGCCCCCTGCTTTCTTCTGTACCACGGTTGAATGAGCTCACTTGATACGGACGAGAATGACTTGGTTAAAGAGAGAACCACTAGAAAGAACCATAGTCGGGTTTTGCATTAGTCGAATACTTGGCGGACTTCCGGTGTCATTTACTCGCAGATTTATACAAGGGCTATGTTAACTACAAACCTGAGACTATGCATGACCCCTCTTTGAGAAAATGGTTAAACTGTTGGGTTAGAAGACTATGAGTCTTTAATTGAAGACCATCCCATTATCATACCAGCTGCACCCGAGAATATTATATGCAGGTGTTCCCGCAAAAAAAAGGTGTACCGACAACTGAAATTTAGTTCTATCTTTATTTCTAAGTAAAAAGAGAACCTCATCATTAACTATAGGCTGTTTAAGATGCCCAGGTATCCTCCAACTAGGTTTTCTTTGTTGTCGTTCTAAATGCTCAAGAAAGTCATCAAATTCCATAATGGCATAATAGGAATCTTATTTCTATTAATTATCTTTGAATCAACTCTCCATATCTACATCTCCCTTGCTCATACTCAAAATAGGTGGCTCAGGGTAAAAGAATTGAAAGAGATCACTATCCTAGATTGGGATAGTATCAAATTTGAAAAAACATTCTCTGATTATTCAGTAGACACAACAGAGTTATTGAGTGATAAGAGTTGCGCCCCACCACTGTCTCATTGGACACAAATTTATGACCCATGTGGATTTCATGATAATAATCAGAACAAACCCCAAAAAACATATAAGACTACTAGAGTCATCATACGATATCTAGAGGGTAAAAAGGGTGAGATGGAAGATGTGGTGGATCAAGTAAACCAAGGAAATCTAAACCCAGACAATGACATATGTATTCTATGTCGTAAAGAACGAGAGCTCAAAGAGAAGGGTAGGTTGTTCTGTGAGCAAACTTATGAACAAAGATTACTACAAACATCCTGTGAAAGTAACATAAAGAAATTTATATTTCCTTACATTAAATATCAGACTATGTCGGATTCAGAAATAGGATTGAAAAGGAAAATATTAGAGATGCTCAAAGGTATTGCAGAAAAAAAAGTGTGAAGTTATCAACCTAGACCTATATAGATGGAACATGCTGCAGAGACATGAGTCAAATTTCTTAATAGAGAGAAATTTAGATGACCTATTCGGATTCTCATGTTTATACAAAGATTCTCATCTCTGGATGCAGAGATCATTTATTTTGAGTAATAGCCGAGTCAATCCTCCTTTAATTGACGAAAAAACCGGACTCCCAATCCCTGGCCCGTCTTGTCATATTAATCAATACGGCGCATTTGAAGGTATGAGACAAAAGCTCTGGACAATATCAACCCTATGTGCTTTGTTGTATGTCTCGGAACAGGAAAACATCAGAATGAACATGATTGGACAAGGTGATAATGTTGTGGTTGTAGTTAAATGGTCTGCCAGACATCTTCCTGACTTAGAATATTACAGAAATCATCTAGTAGAAAGGATTCACCAAAAGATAAGTGGACTAGGATTAAAACTTAAGAAGGAGGAGACATGGGTATCGAAAAGGTTGTTTCAATACGGTAAGGTTCCTTATTTATGCGGTACTCCAATATCAAATGGAACAAAGAGAGCTATGCGAATAATATCTGATGAGCATGATGGTGTACCCACATTAGAAACGTCTTTATGTATTATAGGGACAGCAACAGAAAACATTTCAAATAATGATTGGCTTCCTGATGCATCATTTATAATATATCTAATAGAGATAGGGTCTTTGTTTTATAGAAAATCTATATTTATTGGGAGCACAGAAAGAAACTGTAGATTGTCATTATTATTATGGCCGAAAGTTCTAGGAGGGTTACCGCTGTCTACATTTTCCAACCATTGTATTAGAGGTCTAGAAGTTAAGTTGACAATATGGATCTCTATTTACAGACAAATAAAGAAAAATGATAATACTTTATATAAAGATCTATTTGTTATATTGGATATACGAAAACGACACACAATCGAATTATCACGGCTTATAATGGATGTATACAGTTTAAATGTAGTGTCACTTAAAACCGCCAGTCTGACCGCTAAAGAGATTGTCAAAACTACTTTGCCCCTTTTTACAAAGAATACTGAGGTTCTTGAAATTTTGGAACTTGATAGCTTTTACAAAGAAGAATTGATCAACAAGTTGATCAAAATAAGACCATTCTTTTCCCCACTAGTACATGAACTATATAGAAACTCTAATGCTGGTCTCATTCATAACTTACAAAATAGATTAACTAATATACAAACCATTGTGAAAATATCAAGGAATTTTAGCGACAGCGACCCATATCAATCTATAACAGAGACAAACAGGACATTAATTTCAAAGTTAAGGTCAACATCTAATGTGGACTATCTTACAGTAGAAAAGCGACGAGATATGAAACATTGGCTTAAAGATACGATAGATGATTATCATTGCTCTACAACTATATCTAAAAAGCTATTAAGAGACACATGGGGAATAGAAATCGTGGGAATAACACAACCATGCCCTTGGGAGCAGATTGAAATAAAATTATATGATGATATGATAAAAGAAGAGCGAGACAACTATATCCATATTGTAGTGTCCAAGAGGATATTGAATGATGTATCTATTGTAAAAAATGAGAGAGGCCCTTTTCCTCCTTATTTAGAATCAAATACTCATGTGAAAGCACTAGGTAAGCAAAGTCTATTAGTAAATCCAAACCCTTTTTTCAAATCTCTACAAGAATTATTTTATCTCAGATCACGGGCAGAAAAAGCTGATCTCCTGAGCTGATACAAATAGTAGATACTTTAAGACATGAAAAATGATCATTAATCCAAAATGACTCTGTTATTGATATATTAGACGAAAGTGAGAATGTTGTCTACGGAGGAAATATTTACCATAGGTTCCATGCAAAAGGTGCTCTTAGTAATAACTTAACAGGAATCAGCACCTTCATAAAGAATTCAACAAATACTCTTAAGGAATTTGCAAAAGGTGGGGAAGATAGAACAAGTTTTATTTTTGTATATAGAGACAGTCATCATGAATACCTTAGTCTTCCCAACAACCCTAAAAAAAGCTCCACAGTATGGAGCTATTTTTCCTTGTTCTAGGTGCACGGAGAAGGTATCAGAAGATGAATTTTGCATAAAGACAGGCAAGGGAAAAGGAAAAAACCATAGTAAGAAATTAATAAAAAAAATCCCTTTTGTAAATGACAAAGCAGGTGACTTCAATTCACTCCACATCTGACACCATTTGTAACCTGAGGGGTTATTTCTTTAATTATCTACTTTTAATTAATTATCTATTTAATTCTCGAAAGAGAGTTTATTATTATTATACTTTAATTAATACGTGGCAACTGAGAAATGTTGTATGTTCAGCGAATTACTTCCAAGCACTTACCGTTCATCGCTTACGTGGAATCCAGTGGCTGGCTATACAGGGTGGCACTGAAGTTGGAGAAACAAAAGGAAACACCAAACTTCCAGGAAGGGTTACATTAACAATAAACAAAACAAACAAACAAACAAAATAACAACACAACGACTCGAACAACATTATTAATGAATTGATTTAACGCGACAGCGTACCGAGATTCAGGGAATGCGCGCTTCATACAAAATTTGGAAAAACTTATCCATTATTAAACTTAATTAATTAGCCCGAGACTACAGTTAATTAGACTGCTCAATGTGAAACTCAAGGTAGAACTGCCTTTTTCTCCTAGATCTCTCCTGAATTCCACACTTCGCTATGACACGCCCATTTCTTGGGTCCAGAAGCTTCGGTTCTTGTCCTATTGGCGGGGACCTGAATATCGGGACGCTTGTATATAACTATAATAATAATTACCTAATTGACTTGACTGTACGTTAGTAGGGTATAAATACCGGTAGTGAGTCTCCCCCCACCACTTTCTACCTTAATGAGTCATAATTAATTTTAATTAGCATTCATTAGTGGGCGTCATCTAATTAATCTTATTTAATTAACTTTAATTAGCATTCATTAGTGGGTGTGATGTGAATAATCTTATTTAATTAACTTTAATTAGCATTCATTAGTGGGTGTGAAGTAATAAATGTTATTTAATGAACTTTAATTGATATGAATTTACGCTAATAACATTTTATTAGCCTTTACTCGAACCTAATCAGTTTTAATTAAGTTTCATTAACGTTTCGGTTGCATCCCAAATGAATGCTAATGAGTTTGATGATTGTATCAATTGGTGTCATTAACCGTCCAAGTTGTAGGAGGATGAAGTGCAGCTTCTGATACCTCGTCTTGTAATGAGTACTCGTGGGTTAAATGACTCTAAAGTATGATATTCGAGTCAACAGCGCATGCTCCAAACAGCGCATGCTCCACCACCCTCTCATCCTGATAAAATAGAGGACGGGAGACAGTTGAAGCTCACTGTACGGTTGGTCTTAGGAGTGGTACACAACTGTAAAATATATTTGTGAAGTGTTTGATTTTAAAGTTAATGTGTAGTATAGTGTAAATTTCCTGTGTTCTGATCATAGTAAATAAAGTGAGCATATTTATATTCATTACTAACTAGATTGAGAAAAATATTTTCAAAATGGAATTATCACGAGAGGATTTAAATAAAATTAATAATATTATTAATAGTGAATATGAAAATATTGCAGTAAAGCCACTTTCTCTGTTAGACGTAGATAATCCTTATATAATTAACAAATTGTCAGTTGTGAATACAAAATTTGGAAAGTGTGTTTTGGCTATACTGTTTTGATGAAAAATATAATCTTCCTCGTGTAGAGCTTTCGCGTGTCTTTAGAAACGAATCGTATATCTCCAGCTTTTCGTAGTTCATCTCGTACTTTGTTGATAACACCACCACCAAAACTAATTTTTTTTCTTTGTTTCTTTTCTTGTGTACATTTCTCATATTTTTTCTTTTTTTAGAAATTTTTGCAGACTCACACCCCATACCTAGACGTTGTTTTGCTTTCATAATGTTTGTAACTAACCAAGCAGCTGCTTTTTCTTTAATGTTCGCCTCCTTTGAATTAACTCTTTCCCATGCACGTTGTTCTAATTCGTAATCTGCTTTATGACGTGTTGCTAAATCCTGATACTTACCATACACTTCGTCATGAGATTTACAGCTAGCATCCAGGGGGTTAATACCGGCTTCCCCTCTCGACAATCTTTTTTGAAGTTTTGTGCCAGGACCATAGTATTGATATCCTGGCAAATGTAATTCGAATGGGAGTTTATTTATTAAAGAATTAACAAATCCCTTTCCTGTTCGTGAATTACACAATTTATGTCTGGATTGATTAATGAACGGCATGAAAATAGTTATTTTTGTTAACTATTTAGATTGTAACACTCGAAAGGACAAGAACTAAATAAATAGCACATACACAACTTGTACTTATTTATATAGTTTTCAACCGTCAGACAATGCGGATTGTAAAACAGAAAGAAACTTTTGTAGTAGATAATTTGGATGTTAGTGTTGGAAGTGGATTAGAAGTTGACATCAAACGTCATGGGTCACTCCTACCTTCATCGATTCGAGGTATCATAATAGGGCCTAGCAATTCTGGGAAGACGAACGTTATGATATCTTTTATTATTCACCCACACGGACTACGTTTTGCAAACATTTATTTGTATTCAAAATCATTGTACCAACCGAAATACGAATATCTGCGCAAAATTCTAAGTCCCATTGATGGGATGGGATTTTATACATTCAATAATAATGCAGAAATTGTTGAACCCTCCGATGCTAAACCAAATTCTGTGTTTATATTTGATGATGTTATATGTGAGAAACAAGACATCATCAGATCGTATTTTAGTATGGGTCGTCATAAATGTATCGATAGTTTCTATCTTGCACAAACATATTCTAGAGTGCCCAAACAACTAATTCGAGATAATGCGAATTTTATTGTAATGTTTAAACAAGATGAAATGAATTTGCATCATATATTTCAGGATCATGTTTCACCAGACATTACATTCAAAGAATTTTTAGAAATGTGTTCCAGGTGCTGGGAACAAAAATTTGGTTTTTTAGTAATTGACAAAGACAGAGAATTACATGATGGTAGATATCGTAAAGGTTTGGATAGTTATATATATCCATAATACACATTAACTTTGTGTTATTTGTGAAAAATACAATGGCGAAGTCACATCGAAGTATTGATAAAGATGAAAATATCATCAACGAAATAGACCTGAAGCAAAAATTAATTGAAGCGACCGATGCGGTCCGGAACAAATTCAATTACATAAAAAATAGAAATGTAGAGAATAAGATGGCGCTAGAAAAAATATATGAACCTATAACGAAACCTTTAAATATCATCACTGCAACAACTGAAGAAACAAAACGTAAATTACTATCGAAACAACAGCCATTAGCAACGCCTTATAAAAATGTCGCCTATAGTGCTTCACCATCTCAAACACCAAAAGCTAATATTGAAAGTGATGCAAAGATGGAAATTTCTTCAGTTATAGAAACCCCTCCATCATCTGTAATAACACCTTCAAGTTCTGGTACATCACATACTGGTAGTGAAAAATTACCCCACATCGTTTCGAATTATATTGAAGGATTGAGATCCGGTGAATCAGGATACGATACCAAGTATGGAATACGTGTTGATGAAAATACTGGAAAACTAGCTATGGGTAATGCTGAAGTGCGATTTCTTGATAAAAATATATCCTTTTGGAAAAACAATAAAAGACTTGGAACCTTTCGAGGAAACCCACAGTTATATGATTTGCTCTTTTTAAAACAACCTCCAGATCTGAGCGCTAAAGGGTATGGAATTAGAGACGAAAATAAGAAGATATATGGAGAAATACTGAATACAACAAACGCAGCTTATAAATATTTTGATGTACAGCTGGGGTATAACAGCAGTAAAACTAAAAAGTATGTAGAAGTTATAAAACCATTATTACAACACAGAATAACGACTCGGTCTATGAAAGGTTTCGGTATAATACCATCTAAAAAAATATACACCGGTAAAAAGGTAGACTATGTATATTGGAATAAACCAAAGGAATTAGTTGATCGTTTACGACTATTATGGAGTTCTAAAATGGCTGGTCATTCCGGTGTCCAAAATGAAATTTTTTCAATATTAGAGGAATTAAGAGAGGGAGGAATAATATATTAATATGTTAATATTAATATATAAGCTAAGCACAGATTCAATATTTGAACATTCGTAATTTGAATGTTAAAGAATATGGGTTCTCTTGACAAGTTTGGGCGACGAAATACACTTCGTTGTAGAATAGGTCCACGTGGACCACAAGGCATCGGTTTCAAACTTATTGATGGAAAACAATACGATATTCAAGGTAATCAATTAAAAAATGTTGGGGAGCCTAAAGACGAGTTAGATGCAACAACATTGAAATACGTTAATGAAGTTGTGAATGTTTCTAGAAGAAATACCGTTTCCGCTTTCATAACATATATACAGAAAGAAAGAAGTGAAACAGATACAAATATAAACGGTGTCAGGAGTGAAATAGAAAATTTTATAAGAGAAAGTTTCAAAATCAAGGATGACTTAAAGAATATCATACAAGATATAAATAAATGTAAGCAAGCCATTGCGAAACATCATTACAATCCAGACTCTTGAAGATTAGTATTCTCATCTGTATTACTATCAGAAGCTGACTCATAAAAATATTAGAAATGGTCAATAATGACATAAAACGACAAATTGTCAACGAGTTACACAAACCGGCTCGATTAAATTTTATCAGAAGAAAAACTATAATAAAAAGTTTTGGTGATCTCTGGCAGATAGACCTGGCTGAAATGCAAGATTTTGCTAATAAGAACAGAGGCTATCGATACATACTCATAGTAATTGAATGTTACTCCAAATATGTATGGAGTAAACCGCTAAAGAGCAAAACCGCAGCAGAAGTCTCTGATGCAATGAAAAGTGTTCTTCAAGAAGCTGGATATTCCCCGACAAATATACAGAGTGATCATGGATCGGAGTTTTACAACCGCCAATTTTCGAGATTAATGTTAAAAAATGATATAAATCATTATTCAACATTTAGCACAAAAAAATCAGCCATCGTAGAACGTGTTATTCGGACTTTAAAAAACTGGTTATATAAAGAGTTTACCATTAGAAACAGTTTTAAATGGCTTGATATACTTCCTTCTATAATAAACAAGTACAACAATAAAATTCATCGTACGACAGGGATGAAACCTGTTGATGTAAAACGTACAACACAGTTAAATGTGTATAACCGTCCAAAGGTGGCGTTGAAACCTAAATTCGCTCTTGGTACCATCGTTCGAATTAGCCGCCACAAAGGTGTGTTCGAAAAAGGGTATACGGCAAACTATTCTACAGAGCTGTTCAAAGTGATCAAAGTGAATATTACAAACCCTATAACATATATATTAGAAGATATGTATGGAAACCCAATAAGAGGAAGCTTTTATGAATGTGAACTGCAAAAGACTAATTTTCCTGACGTTTATCTAATTGAACGAGTTATAAAATCAAACAAAAACAAAGTACTGGTTCAGTGGAGCGGACTCCCTGCCAGCGAAAATTCATGGATAAATAAAACCGATATAGTTTAAAAAGTATATTGTATACATAATGTTTCAATTAATACATGTAATTTTATTTATAAATTTTATAAATCTGTATCAGCCATGGTATATTAATAAAAAAATTAACAAATATGTGCAGTGTTTTATTATTGTGGTGGGAAGAAATAATCAATTTAAAATCAATTTTATATAATATATTTATTAATTACAAATTAGGTTACATATTAGTGAGTTCATGCCTAAGTAATTGTTGCTCACTCCCCAAACACCAACATCCTTTAAAGTGGGAGTTATTATTTAAAAAAAAATATCCTGTTTGATCACATAGAAATTTATCTTCTCTAGCAATTGGGCATATATTATTCCAACAATCATCTTTATAGACATCGCAAGCAAAACATCGTTGTCTAAGACTGCGATCTTGAACATTACACGATTCACACACACTTCTAACTATCCCAACATTTAGCAATTTTTTGTTGCTGCAGCTGACACATTGTGTTGTTTTTTGTTCGACAGTTTCAGGATTCTCTTCAAGACATTTCGAACAAAGTCCCGTACACATATTAATGTCTTTTTTGTCAAATATGGTATAACAGTCGTGACAGGTTACCATATCATCAGCTCTAAAAGGGAACACTAATAACTTCACTTTAGAATCCCACTCTTTTGGAAACGGCATTTTGATGGTTGATTGGTAATTGATTAAGTTATTGCTGAGAATACAAACTCACTAAACTTTTCTGACAATTGCAAGAGTTATAGTTCCTCTCTAAGTGTTTAAAAGCAGTGGACTGCTCTACCAGTTGTGGACACTTATATAGGGGTTGTTTTCAAATGACCGTTATAAAACATTTATGACATCAGAAACGCTATATCAACCGAGAGGAGATTTACTTTTTCACCAGTTTACCAGTTTATCAGTTGCAGTCTGCAAGTGTTTTAGTGAGTGAAAGTTTATATTTTGATTTTAAAAAAATGCCTCTATTGGGAAGACCTGATTACCCCCTCTTGGAATATCTTGCTGTCGATGAATTGGAGGTAAATTTTCTTAAAATGTTTTGTTGAAACAAAACAATCTGAAATGTGTTATATAGGATATCTGGATGGATGAAGATGATATGGGTGATGCTGGCATCGACGAGATGGGAGAAGAAGTGGACGAGCTATATAATGGTTATGACGATGGTGATGATTCTGGCGTCGATGAAGTTGGTGAGGAAGCGGGTGCTGGTGACGAGAACGAAGGTGACCCCGCTGATATCGAGAAGGTGGAAGTAGGTGCTGGTGACGTTGATGGCGACAATGCGGAAGCAGGTGTTGGTAGGGAACGTGGTGATGGCGACGACGTTGACATTGAGGAGGTAAGAATCTTCAAAATTTGTAAAATCACAGATTTCATATCAATTTTTTCTATGTATATAGGTAGAGGGTATGCAGAATGATTATTTTGGGGATGAGGGTGTGGTCGAGGACATTAATGACGGGCCAAAGTTTATGAGATCTCGGTCCACGATGGTATCCAACGGTGATGTTGTGGATATTGGTCCCGACAATAGGGTTCATCCCCATGTAATGTTTTGCTTCACAATGTCCATGGTCGTGATAACCTCAGACCCGAGATGGCCATACAAGTTGTGCATGAAATGCTACTTTGTAATGATTGACTTCTCGGGTTTGGATTATCCCGAGCATAGGCATTATGATATCCATACAACAGAAGCATATGAGGAGGGGCCAGAGGGCTACTGCTCATCATGTCGACTGTCATTAGTGCAAGTCAGATTAACAAGGACTTGTGTTATCTGCAACAACGTTCCCTTCCAAGAACATTAATAGTGTTAGTGATTATTTTTAGTATAGTTTAAGTNAGCATTATAAGTTAAATAGGCATCATGAAGTATTAATGCATAAACTCGTGTATTTTCAGGAAAATTTTTCTTTCGGGTTTCAAACTCTAATTTTATGTCTACGGTGGAAGATTTCATAGCATCCTGTTGGTGTGAACAATCGATAACAAATAGTGGATTTTTTTGAAATTCTCCAATATCCATTAATGGTTCACAATTATCTTTATCATAATAACTTTGTTGAAAATTTTCATAAGCGTAGTAAGCTGCAGAGTATAATTTCTTTGTAAAATCTAGATTCCAACGTTCATAGGGATATACTTCTGAATTTAAATACAACCGAATATTGCTTACATCAGCGTGAATAAACTGAGTAGCATCGCTGTTTCTGTTATCGTAACTGTCAGCGTTCTGGAAACCGATGATGATATATCGGGGTCTTTCCAAACTGTTAGTTGTTTTTACAGCCCAAATATCAGATGCAGTTTTTCGCAAGGTAGGAAGTTCATACAAGTCCCACATTCTATATGCTATCTTAACTGATGCACTGGCGCCACCTTTATTAATGCGATTTAATAGTTTCAGCTTTTGTCTATCTTCAGGAACAATATGTCGTATCCTCCATTCAATTTTATTAATTTCAATGTCAGCATCGACTACTCCGATATAACAATTCTTAAAAGAACGGGCAATTATCAATATAAGTTCCTGTTTGACATTAAGAATCCCCCTTGGATAGTCTTCAGCAAAACCCATGAGATATTTTAGTGGTAATTTACCACTAAAAACATGGCTAACTGTATCTAAAATGTATTGTTTCTCTTCATTCAATTTCCATCCATGCTGCGTTTTTTAGATGTGTATCCCCACATGAAACCATGTTTTTCATTGTAGTTGTTACACCCGGTTTTCGAATAACAGTTACTTGTTCTCCACCCATTTCATATCGAATCTCATCGAAAAGAAATGCTAAGGTGTTGTTAGATAGGTAACATAACTTATTAAGTTCATTTGGTGTAAATTTCCCTTCGATGTAAATATAACTTTCACTAATATCAAGAATAAGATCTTGAAAGTGAATAGGAATCCTTATTTCATCTGAGTTTTTATAATATGGTGAACCATATGGTTTATATGTATGTTCGTGCAAACTAACTAATGAATTGTCAAAGAGTGGATCATTAAAGATATCCAACTTTTCACTAGCACTCGTTATGACCATGATTTCTAGTAGGGAGGTTTTAGTTCTAGACCAATAGATTGAAGAAATATACGGTCTTTTAGCAGACAGTCTATGTGTTGACAACTTAACGTTCTTTCGTGAAATAAACATGTTTTCGTATTTACACGATATTTTATCACTTTTGGTAGTTGGTAACTGTTTTCTGTTGTTAAAACAGAAACCCATTATAATTTCACGTCCTAATGAATTTTTCTGAGTTCTAGCTTCACAATAATTTTTTCACCACGAAAATCTACAGGTGTACCGTCGTCAGCCAAAATACGTAGTGTGATGTTGTCGATAAACTGACGTCCTTCAGGTGTTACAGGCATATAAATTATATTTTGTGGTTCCTTGGATAGTTTGAAACCAGGTTCAACATCTATATCAAATTCATAAATAGTGTGGGCCTCTTCACCATTCATATAAGCTCCGGAAATAACATTGCAATCAACACGAATGATTCGAACTTTCATTATATCCACTGGTAGTGTAGATTCATGAGAAATATTTGCAGGATATAATTTATTTTCAAATCCTATTAAACTTGCTAAAGAATATCGATGTGTAAAGTCAATATAATATTGAGATATAATTTCACATTTTAATGTGTTATTGTTGGCCCTTAAAGTAAAATATTTCCCAATCTCGATGTCGTCATCCTTAATGCTATGTTTTACAATGGGGTGTAAAGCATTCTGAATTACTCGATTGATNCATCGGTTTGCCTGAAGTCGATTTACGTGATGTTGACACTTTTTTTGGCGCTGTTGAACTCCTACCCATTTTCCAAATCTTCAAAAACACTTTCACAGAGACTAACAAAACGATTAGCACAACGACTTTCACGAACACTAGCTGATAATCCAAAGAAGATGTACAACTGAACTCCTCTCACGATGCACACCCTTTTTGTTGATTTTTAAGCCCTACCTACTACCCACATCCCTTTCAATCCCTCACTTACTACCCACACCCCTTTCAATGCCCCACTCAGTCATATACCAATTAAATGTCTTAATGCCCCATTTACTACCCCACACCTCTTTCAATGCCCCACTCAGCCATATACCAATTAAATGTCTTGGGTAATTTAAAATTATTTAATGAAAATGTATTACATTCCATGATTTGGTCCAAATATATATATATTAATTAATTAATTACATATGTATTCCCAACTGTATACATTGTTTATTTATATATAAAACAACCAACGCACCGAAACTCTACTAATGAGTTAAGATTCAGAACAATTTGGAAATTCAGTTTAAAAAAATTAGAAAATACAATACATACACAATTTTTAATGTTTCCAATATCAAAACTATGTATAAACAATGAAAACTAAATTTATACACATAAAAAAAGAAATACATAAAATTAGCAGAAAAAATTATTTCACGATTAAAACATAAAACTATATTTAATTTAATTTAATTAATATTTTGTTTACGAGTAGTATTGCTATTAAGCAAGACTACTATGATCATATAGTATACACGATTATAATTCTTTGTGAACTTACAACAGGTTTTAAACCAGTCTTATTACAATTAAATGCATTTGGTAATATTCCATCTTATGCCCTGCTAACACCCGAAGACACGGGGAATATTTTCGTGAAGACAGTCAACATGTTATTAAGATCACATAGGGAGACTGACTTCCTTGACTTGAATATGTCAGTGGAGGAAGCAGTTAGCTTTGTACATCAAGAATATCCTGAGGTTTACCCTTCTTTGTTGCCTCATCCTGTTGCATCTGAGGAAGAAGCTATTGCATAGGATAAGAAATAAGAAATGAACCAGAAAAACATGACCTGAATAAACTGTTGAAAATCCCTGTAGCGGAATAACAAGTTTACAAACCTATAAAACCAGGTAAGTTGGCACTGAATTGTCTTTCACGATGTGCAAGAGCGTAAATCTCCTATCTTGCACTCTTTGGTTTCACCTTTCTCTGCCTCCCTTTTAACGTAAATAATGTATCTCATCTCAAGACCCCTGAAGACAGCTTCCGCTATTTTCCTGGTCGCCATTCCACTCTTATCCGCAGTAAGCGGATACAGTGCCACCGTCTCCCGTTTATTCCGGACCATGCGATCCCTAATCTCCATGAGTGCTTCATACCATTCTTGTGGACCTTCTATTTCTATCATGTAGATATATTTTACCCTTTCCACTACCCCTTCATTTGTCACAAACCTGGTACCTGTTGCCAACAAGAGCGATGGTAGTGGGATTTGCGGACGATGTGGCCCTGTGTGTAGCGGCGAAGGATTTGGCATTATTGCTATAGGGTGATCGAAAACCTACATCCTAGGATCCTAGGATCGATAGGTGGTTACAGCATCAAGATCTGGATTTGGCACCAGAGAAGACCGAAACACTGTTTCTGAAATGCCCAAAAAACTGTGCACTTCCCACTTCCTTCATATTGAGGGGTACACAGATCGAAGTAAAGAAATCCTTGAATTACCGTGGGATCATTATTGATTGACAGGGTACATGTGAAGTATGCTTGCAAAAGGCCGATGAGAGAACGGTCATACTGAGTAGACTGTTGCCGAATATCGCGGGTCCCAAGAGTAAAAAGATAGAAATTCTGGCGGGAGTGGTACATTCAATCGTGCTTTACGCCTCACCAATATGGCTAGGGGTACTGCGCATTAAAAGATATGTGGAAATTTTGGAAAGGACCCCACGAAAGAACTTATTGAGAGTTGTTAGTGCGTACAGGGTAACCTCGGCGGCTGCTGTTCAGGTTTTGGCAGGTATCCCTCATATTGCATTATTGATAGAGAAGAGGGCGAGGATATACAGGGACGATGTGCCAGCAAGCGATGCAACTCGGGGGGAAGCCAGAAGGAGGACTTTGGAGATTTGCTAGAAAGGCTGTGATCGAAACGTGTCTTCCGCTCAATGGAAAAAGAGGCTGGTTCCAAACGTAACCAGATGGGTAGTTTGTAAAACAGTGACGGATTATTATCTAACCCAGTTCATGACAAACCATGGGTGCTTCGGAGGTTGCTTGAGGAGAATGGGAAAAGTACAGACTGATAACTGTCAATACTGCGAGAACCCTGATTCCGCAGAACATACTAAAATGGTGGCAGGAAATGTAAAGTTTGAAAATTTAAAAGTCATTATAAATCTACTGATTTTGCCGTTTTCCAATGCATCGGTTGAGAGAATTTTTAGTAGCTTTAATAACATAAAAACTGATACACGTAACGTACACACAGACACAGTATTCGCATTGTTACATACAAAAACTGGGTCAATGGATAGTGGTGGGGTTTTAAATTTTGAACCACATAACTCAGCGAATTTAAAGTAGTGTATTTAGCAAACCGGGGTAAAACCGGGTATTTTTTAAATTTTCCTGAAAATCTGGTTGGCAACACTGTTTGGCAAGCGAAAGGCGAAAATCAGTGGATCATCGCCCGCCGTCTAATCTAGTCAAGTCCGTTAACAGCACCAGCAAGTCGAGACGTCACAGTTGAAACCAAGTAAAGGCTTGCACATACATACGCGGTAATGTAAGCGGTAGCGGTGACATTTGAATGTGACGTATAGAAACAAATGAGTCAAAACATACGCATCGCTGCTTGTCAGCGGTACGAGCGGTCTTTGTAGCGTTCTACCATGCGGTAGCGGTAAGATGCCACTTCTTGTGTTTGACCGCCCATCACCGCATGCTGTCAATATTTTTGAATATGTGACGATAATTTTACGAAAAACTTTTAGACTGTGTAAAAAGCCACAGTGTATTGTATGATTTGTCTCATCTTCATTATAAAAATGTTTATGTTAAAAATAAAGCATGGAATAAAGTAGCTAAGATCCTAAATAAAGGGCAGCATTCATTTCAATATGCCGTTAATATGTTTCAAATCGAATAACGCCATCGTCATCTCTATCGCTACCGCTTTCCATTTCTGGGCTAATATGCCAAAAGCTTTCTCAACTACCCTTCATGCACGGCATAGGCATTTATTGTAGTTTTCTTTTCGGGTATCATGTCGTGCCAATCTGTAAGGGAATGGCCGCATTAAAATAGGTGTTAAAGCAAATGCTTCATCACCAATGAGCACACATGGGGTCTTTTCATTTTGACCTGGCAATGCTCTATTTTTGAGGAATATTCAATAATTCACTGAAAAGTCTTTGTTCAACAAATGAAGCCTCAAAAATACCACCATCACTGTTCTTGCCATATCCGCCTATATACACATAAATAAATTTATACTCCACAATAGCAAAACAGAGAACTTTTATTATACTTGTATTTTATATTTTAAAAAATTCTGTGGATGGTTCATGCATATAAACAGGCTGTAGGTGTTTCCATAGGACATCACAAGCTGCACTAATAATTTGGCTCACAGTAGAAAATATCATTCGATAATTGTGACGGATTATTTTTAAAGAATCTCCAATAGCAAGGAACCTGAAAATATAGCTAAGTACATAAATAGATAGATAAATAAATAAATACATAATATATTGTAACAGGTAGAAATTGAATTAAGAGATTTTTTTTATAAAATCTAACAGAAGTTAAGTTAAAATACAACAAGTAATGAGATATTGGATATATATGGTGACAAAATAGTAAGGGTGACAGCGAGATGAAAAATGACAGTGTATAATGATATGAAAATTATAATGAAATCCCAATCTAAAGGAATAAAAAGTGTCCACAAAATAATGTAATGTAGTTAAAAAAAGAATAAAATTGTATTGAAAATGGTAAATTAAAAATGTATAAATTATAAAATAATCTGATTAGTTGAGATTGAAAACGATATATTAATAAACACTGTAATTAGATATAAGAGTGCGGATAAGAAAAGGATAAAAAGAGGAATTAGAAGATATACAAATCATAGTAATTAAAAGAAGTTTAAAATAAGAAGAAGTGAATATAGAAAATCACATGAACTACCAGGAAAAAACAAGTGTTGAGGAGAAGAAGAGTACTAAAGACAAGTAATCAAGCTCAAAGTTATTATGGGACATTCAAAAATCAATAAAGAAAGAACAGAACAGTGAGAGTCAGGAAACAGGAAAGAAGAAGTTATTTGGCAGAAAGGAAATTAGGGTGAAGTCTAAATTGATAGATAACTCAATATGATCATAATACTGTCAGGTTAGTAAAACATCATTTTGAATTGTCGTAGCCATTTAGAAAAGGAAAGGAGCAGTACGAGCCAGGGAGGTGATTGAGACAGTGGCAGTCGACGGAGTGAAGTAGTACACAGAAGGAGAACAAGACGAAGTAGAGGAGAGTTCGAGTGAAAGAAAGGAAGGAGAAGGGACAGGATAGAGATTAGAGAAAGGACATTACTAGTGAGGAAAACATAGACAAAAGGACAACAAAAGTGTAGTGTAGGTAACAAGAAACTATAAGTTTATAGAATAAGAAATTAGCAATAATTTAGCTTAGATTAGATAGGGAATTAGGAAGGATTTTATAAATTTATAACCTGTTATTATAATATACGAATTTCAAACTCAATTAAAACGATACTATTTTATTTGTTTTAACAAAAGCAAAGAAACAAAATTAATTACATATTAAACATTTACTTCATAATTATTTTCAAAAAGCTTTAGAACCGACTACTGAGATATCAACATGCTCTATAAAAATTTTATTATATAATTTGCAGAAAGTACACTAGTAGTCTAGTTGTCATTAAAATTATTA
>NW_019417291.1:88822-97363 GCF_000390285.2 Anoplophora glabripennis
AAAATTTATTCTAAGAAAGCGTTAATTATTCTACAGCCTAAAGAGCTATTATCGTAATTAAGTCTTAAAGACCTAAGTTTTTGCTAATATTTGAGAAACCTCAAATAAGTAATTGAGTATTGAAGTTAGGCAAAATATTGGTTTTTGTCATAACTAGTATCGTAGTCAAATTGCAAATATCTTAGTGAAGAATTAGTAGCTAAGTTTGAAGTCACTACAAGTTTATGGTCAAATTCAGAGAAATTTCTTGGTAATCCTGGAAGGGAATAGGTTACATCCAGATCCCGGATTCGAGTACGCCGTCCCGAACGCCAGGACAGCATAAACCAGAGTCCTGCCGAACACCTGCAGAGAGTGGGAAATAAACCTGTGACATTTTATTTGTGTATTTTATTTTGTTGTCTCCATCCCGACCTACAGGGAGAGGAAAGCGTTAAGGGGTTGTTCATTCACTTTTTTGTGTAGGTTGGCGCCCAGTATAATATCTTTTTTGTCCCTTAACGTTCTCCTCGAACTGCTAGTATATATGTTGAAAATCAAATACCTTAGAACCGACCCATTGCCCATTGCCGCCGCTATAAGAGCTGCCGTTCGCCTTTTATAGTTTGAACGAGAAAGGAACGCTATAATATATTGTAATGGATCTGAGAATATGTATTTTTAACTGTAATATCTTGTATTTGTACTATTTTCTTTTAATATCATTGTTGTAAATCGAATCTGGGATATCAACGTATTAGGTTACGTGACTGTCATTCGTTGGAGGTTAATAAAAATCTGTTCTGTTAATCATAGACCATCGACATGCAAAAGTTGTTGGTTTATAATGGATCATAAAACATAGAATAATAGTACCGTTCAGTTGACAGTCGGGAAATGTTTTATGCCCAACCAATCATGTTGATTGAGAAGTTTTTTGTAGAATCGAGTCAATAAAACGACTCGCGGAGCGAGTTAAAGCCTCTTTCATTTTGCACTGGTACAAAACTAATAGCTCCCGTGTGATTATAATAAACCGAATTATTTAAATTAATTTAATCGCAAAGTGAACCAAGAACTACATCATAGGTAATTATTTAAATGTTGAATATTAGTTTCTTTATAATTGTTCCAGTAAATTCCAACCTTGCTTGCTATTAAGATTTTATTGTGTTTTTTGTAAAACCTTCAATGATATGTGGCCACGTGCTAATTGAATTTTGTTTCTTCCATTTTCTCTCGCCAGAGCTTACCAGAAAATTTCTACGAAAATTTATGCTATTGNAAGTGTATGTATATGTATAAATTTTTCAGTTATGAAAAATATTAGGCCCTTGTAGTTTTTACATTGCCCTTTACTTTGTTTTGTTATTATTATTATGCAGGGTTAAGTTGAAAAACACTGTCAATCAGTGACACTTCACCTTTTCGATTCAGTTTTGTATTTTGCTGTATTGCACTTTATAAATTGAAATTTGTTTTTTTTTCGGTAAATCGAATAAGTACTTATTGTATTTATTCTTTAGGTGACGAAGCAAAAAAAAATGGAAGAATATCATTCATTCATTTTTCCAGTTTGCTCCAACATGTAATGTTGAGGATAATGTAGACATTCCTAATGTAAACAGTCCAAATAGTCAGGAGAAGAATCAGACAATAGAAATCGAAACTTACAAAAACTGTTCTGATGCAGCTCTGTCTAGGTCATATGTAAATATTGACGAAATATCAAACGTTTCTCCCCGTCAGCCATAAAAAACTGCATCTAAGCGAAAATGTATACAAGAAAATAATGTTGAGGAGAGTTATTAGAAATAAGAGGAGACGAATTGAACAGTGCATACAAAATGGCGGTGGGCCAATAGAAAACAGTAATATTTAAATATTATTTAGTTGTGAAACTCATTTCTGGGACAATAAAACAATATATAATTTGGCTATCATATTGTGAGCATCTTGTATGAGTGAAATGAATGAAACTGCATGGATATACAGTTAATAAAATTATGGAAAAATACCTTGAAAATATTTTCTACTATTAATACAAGACACTGCAATGAGCGAAATTTTTCGAAGTTTGCACCTATTTTGTGAACACCCTGTAAAAGCTATAATAATGAAAATTTGTATTTAGGCTGTTGAGGTGTGATCAAATCGAAAATACTATCCATTTCTTTCTTAAAAAAATGCCTAATGTTTTTTTAATTTTTGAGGGTCTTTTATAATGATAGTAGGCCGTAGAAAAGATCACCATGTCAAAAAATATAATATCAAAAAGTAGGCCTTGTTGAGTACTATCTCATAAAAAAAATAATTTTGGAAATCGGCCAACGCCATCCTTAATACGGAGGTGTTCCGACATTAAGTGAGACACTGTATATACAGGATGTTTAAAATTTATTTCTATTTCAGATATTCTATATGCAGATGTGATATAAGGACAGGAAAAGTTCAACTTTCTCAACATTCAGAATCAGAAAAACATGTGAAAGCAATCCAGAAGACTGAAGCAAGCAGGGAATGACAGCATAATAATAGCTTCTATGTTTACAAAGGGTACTAACAGGAAAATGATCGAAGATAAAGCCAGAGAAGGTATTATACATATAGTAGGTTTTTTGTACATACATGCTGTATGTACAAATCCTGAAATTCCAAAAAATATGAAAGCTGGAAGAACCAAATTAACAAGAGTAATAAAAAATATCACAGGAGCTTCGCAAAAAGCAAATTTAATCTAACTTATGAAAAAAAAAATAAAAATAAAAATAAATTCAGTATATGTGACGATACGATACTTCGTGTACAACATTTATGTTTAATGGTTAGAATGTGTATTGAATATAAAATTGAAAATAACTTTTTGGTTTTAATACCTCTAGTAGAAACCACAGGTGCTGCGTTGTTTAATATTGTCATGATTGTTTTCAAAAAACAGTATACCCTATAAAAAAAACTACATTGGCTTTGCCTCCGACGGAGCTAATATGGTAGGTATTGGAAATTCTGTAGTGAGTAGACTACAGAAAACATTCCATACATTTTTACAGTCAATTGTATTTGCCACAGTTTTCATCTGTANGATCCAGTAAATTCCAACCTTGCTTGCTATTAAGATTTTATTGTGTTTTTTGTAAAACCTTCAATGATATGTGGCCACGTGCTAATTGAATTTTGTTTCTTCCATTTTCTCTCGCCAGAGCTTACCAGAAAATTTCTACGAAAATTTATGCTATTGCAGAAAATTTCTACAAAAATTTTATAGAAAAGTAATCTACGAAATTTCTACGAAAATTTTATAAAATTATTCTACAGCCTAAAGAGCTATTGTCGTAATTAAGTCTTAAGGACTTAAATTTTTGCTACTATTTGAGAAGCCTCAAATAATTAATTGTGTGTTAAAGTTAGGCAAAAATACTTGATTTTGTCATAACTAGTATCGTAGTTCGAATTGTAAGAATCTTAGTGAAGATTAAGTAACTAAGTTTGGACAGTCACTACAAGTTAAGAGTTAACATTCAGAAAATTTTCTTGGCAATCCTGGAAGGGAATAGGTTATATCTTGATCCCGGATTCGAGATCGCCGTCCAGAACTTCAGGACAGCATAGACTAGTATCCTGCCGAACACCTTGCAGAGAGTGAGAAATATACCAGTGAGATTTTTGTGTGTATTTTATTTTGTTGTCTCCATCCCGACCTACAAGGAGAGGAAAACGTTAAGGGGTTGTTCACTCATTTTTTTGTGTAGGTTGGCGCCCTGTATAACATCTCTTATCGTCCCTTAACGTTCTCCTCAAACTGCCAGTATATATGTTGAGAATCAATTCCTTAGAACCGACCCATTACCCATTGCCGCCGTTATAAGAGCTGCCGTTCGCACTTTGTAGTTTGAACGCTGAGAGAACGCTATAAGTCGATTGTATTTGCCACAGTTTTCATCTGTAGAACAACTTATAAGAGAGGTAGAGGAGTCCGGGGAGAGTTGGCTACAGGAGTTGTTAGGCACACTTGTTATATTTCTACTATTAAGTGTTAGATGGCAGCCAGTATCTAGCAGTACATAAAATAGTTCAGTTCGCAACTTGAAGTTGGTTGCGAGCACCTTGCTCGAGAGAATAAGGCATTGAAGCAGAAACAGCAGAAATTATTGAATTTTTAAAACTATGGTAATATGACAGGTCTAGACCTGGCTGGGGCGTTTACCAGCGTCGATCTGGTGCATTTGGGCTTAGTGACTCCGCAAGTCCAATACTACTGCCAATTTTGTGGCAATAGCTACAGCAACCAACAGAATGTAATGAGGCACATTCGTGCGGCATACGAGAATATTATATACATATATAAATAAAAAATATTATATACATATATATTTTTTAATTCTGCATTTTCTTCTTCAAGCAACTTGATTTTTTGCTCCAGTTCGGCTCTTCGATTCGAGTCCATGTAAAAATATTTTTGATTTGACAGTCGCCGTTGGTGATTGTGATTTTGAACTTTGCTGNTTATTATTTTTGTTATTTGTCTTGTTTAACATATTTTGTGTTTTACATAATGTAGTATTTATATCTTCTATAATATTAAAAACATTTTCTAGGATTAGATTGAGAAGTTTCTCACAGTCCAATTTATTTTGAATAGATACTTCGTTATCAAAATTAACTGTTAGTGTTTCAAATACTTTCTACATGTAAATATTCTTATAACATATACTTGCTTAGCCCTACATTACTTTTATTTATTAGTATGTGAAAATAATACTTAAATTGTAAGGTTTATGATAACAGTAAGTGCATGATTTACAAACGCTTTTTTAAAGTTATTATTTTCTTTAAGTAAATTTAAATAGTCACAATGAATAAACTGAACATCAAGGATTTTATTTTTGTGCTTACTTTTGTTGCACACTAGAGTGGTTTTAAAAAATCGATTTTTTTTGGGGGCACCCCCCTAAAATGTTTCATTTTGTTAGATTTTAAGATTGCCAAAGTTTGAGCACAATTGGAAGATGTTAACCCGTGCCACTGGGGCCTCAAAGTTTTGAAAATCTTGATTTTTTGGCAGTTTGGTGACTTCGGCGACCCATATCTCTGGAACGGCTAAAGCTATTTGCCCGTGTCATACATCAAATTAAAGGCCATACTGTTTTTAACACTTCATATTCTACACAATAAATACGCAACTAGTACTGAAATGTCCCTAAAAACGTGACTAGGTACCCCTGAGAGCGAAGATGCGTTATTTGTATTATTATTTTCATTTAAATATGTTTGCTATGGTATACCGTTAATTTTAGACCCAAAACAATGTTTTTTTTTATGTCAGGTATGTATCTATTTTTTCCTCATACTGTATCATTGGCGACCCCAAGCAGGTAAAACCAAAAAAGTTTAAAAATGTATTGGGTTACCCTACTACCTATTGTTATATTTTAAGTAGAAGTCCAGGGGTTCAGAGTCTGTTATTAAAAAAAGAAAAGGATAGCTAGGTGGTTCTTGCTTTTATGATTTTGTTTCTTGGTCAGTTGAAAAGTATTCGCTGAACAGTGAAAGTCGTATTTTGTTCTACGTTCGTGTGATCGAGTTTAAAAAAACCCACTAAATATTAACTACAAAAGACATTTTTATTTTAATTAGGTCGGTACCTACTAACACGTACTCTTTGTTTTAGTTAGTGTTATTCTGTGTCATTTATTCCTTCTTCTAGTGAACATTTTTATTTCTCGAAAAAGTGATGGCTTCTACATCTGGCATGAGAAGTAGAGGTAGAGACAAAATTTTTCTAATTGACTATCCAGCTCGTCAGATAACTGGATGTAAGCTGCCCTCCAATCGACAAGTTCTAGCTACTATGTTCTACAATTTGCGTACTGTGAAGTTAAATGTGAGAGACTCTGCCACAACTACTGTTGTCGAGGTTTTCGTTTTTTGGACAAAAGCTCGAATTCCTACAAAACAAAAGAAAAATGTCATAGTAAAGCTGGAAAAACTGTACGATGATTGGAGAAAAATGCAAAAGTACAAGGATAGAAAAACGGAAAGTGCAAGAAATGCTGTAAAAGAGTTTACCCTAAAGTTGGATGATCTCTTTGATATTGCCCACCAAGATGCCCTGACGATGATGACTTCAGAAGAAGACAAGGAGTTTCTGTTGAAACAAAGACAGAAAGGAAGACCAGGCTCCATGCTCGGAGTTAACCTGAAGTTGGCTCAAGCTGAAGAAAGACTACTACAGAAACAACGGAAGGTCTTGGACAAACAACTTGAAGCGAGAAATTTGGGTAAGCATTTAAAAAAATATATTTTCCTTGTAGCGAAACTTTATAAGATCTAGATCACTAGCTGAAATTTCCATCAATATTAACTTTATACTTATTGTCTCATCTCAGTGTTCACAGAGACGGTGGATCTCACGGACGACGAGACAACAGAAGAGTCAGAAGGACGTGAAACGCCGTATGAAGAGCTCGAGATGAACGTAGAATCTGAAGGACCATCTGCCCCCAAGAGAATCAAGCGTGGCTTCAAAGAGGTCCTAACCATGAAATTGTCATTGTTGCTGGACCGCTGTAAGGTGTCCGNAAATCGCTAATATGGATTCTGGATTTTTCAGCCTCTGAATGTGATCTAGTAGGCCTTAGTTTAAAAAAGAACTGGACGGCGCTTGGCCCCAAAATACTTTTCCACCCTCTACATTTCAAAATAAATTTCGTCAAAATCGTTCCATAAATAAAAAATGTTATGAGGTTGGCCCGCTTTCAAATGGGTCACTCTGTATATAATATTTTTTTATTCTGCATTTTCTTCTTCAAGCAACTTGATTTTTTGTTCCAGTTCGGCTCTTCGATTCGAGTCCATGTAAAAATATTTTTGATTTGACAGTCGCCGTTGGGGATTGTGACTGAACTTTGCACATTTAGTGAGTCCTCGTGTGCCGCACGAATGTGCGTCATTACATTCTGTTGGTTGCTGTAGCTACTGCCACGAAATTAGCAGTGGTATTGGACTTGCGGAGTCACTAAGCCCAAATGCACCAGATCGACGCTGGTAAACGCCCCAGCCAGGTCTAGACCTGACATACTACCATAGTTTTAAAAGATTCAATAATTTCTGCTGTTTCTGCTTGAAGGCCTTATTCTCTCGAGCAAGGTGCCCGCAATCAATTTGTGTTATATATATATATACAGGGTGTCCGGAAATTATGCGTCAAGACTTCAGGAGGTGATTTCTCACAAAAAAATAGGGTCACAAAGTCCTATAACAATTTTTCGAAAACTCAATATTAACGGAGAAACAGGGTGTCAAAAAAAATTTTTTATTAGTTTTTCTTAGATAACTTTTTTATTTGTAATTTGATTTTTTCCAAGTCTTTCCTTAGTATTACTAGTGCCCTTGTAGACTTATGTTCCAAATATGATGCAAATATTCCAATGCCAAAGGGCCTAACCAGACCTTAATCTTCGATTCATGTTCCACAACTTTTTTGTGTTCACCGCTTTATAAATTTGAACAGCACCATGTTAAAGAGTATCAAAAATTATTTAAAAAAGTATCTCCTGTTGCGATCCAATAAAATGAACCGTTTCTGAGAAAAACGACAGTAGGGTATTTTAACCGGTTGTGAGTCTCCCCCCTCCACTTTCGCCCTTGAAATGACATATGTGGTGACGTATGAGGTGACCGTGAACGACATTGAAGGTCACATAAGTTGGTAACCTTTATTTGGCCTCTATACAAAGTTAAAAATTATTTATAGTTGGTAAATGATATTGAAGGTCACATCAGTTGGTGACTTTTATTTGACCTCTATAATTTTTACAATATGTGTAGTGTGTATACAATGGAGTCATATTGTGACGTGATGCATTCGAATTGTAGTGGAAGGGATTTTTCTATATAATAGAGTCGATCATAGGAAAGAATTACATTTTCGTTCAGTGCCAGCCTTGCAGTTAGCGTCTACAATAGTGTAAATTGTGTGTTGTTTTGTGATTAAATCTTTTAAAGTGAGAACTGTTATTGTATTTATTGCTAACTAGATATTTTAAGGAATATATTTTTAAATATAAAATGGCATTATCGGTTTATGAATTAGATAAAATTAATGGTAATATTAACGGCGAGTTTCAAGATATTGTCCGAAGGTCAATTTCTTCGTTGGAAATTGATACACCTTATTTGATTAAAAATGTGTCTTTTGTCAATACACGTTTTGGAAAGGTCGTTTTAGCTGTGCTTTTTGATGAAAAATGCAATTCAAAGTTCAAGTGTTTTTTACCAAAAAAGGTTGTAGAACATGTGACAGAGGATATTTTGAATACAATGAATTCTTGTTGGGAGCAGTATACGCTATCTTATATAGGCCAAAGCAAACAAGCAAAGATGCTAAATGTAAAGCATTGATAAAATTTGGAATTATCAGTTAATTTTATTTTAAATTTTATTTTAAAAAATATATATCTAGTAGTAATAAATATGTTTTATAGAGTATATTCTGGTCAATACCATTATAAATATTTACACTATTTAGTTAGAATCATATAAGGTTGTGGTTGTTTTTTTTTT
>NW_019417291.1:97779-99824 GCF_000390285.2 Anoplophora glabripennis
GTAGTTTGGACCTAGTTCATAGTCAATGTTAGAACCGTTCAGTGGTGATTAAATAGCAGCTGCCCAGTCTGAAATTTATTTCATTCAAATGGCCAATCATATCGCTTGATTTTTTTTAGATTTGAGTCAATAAAACCCCTGTCGGAGCGACTTAGGCCTCCCGCGCACTAGGTAGCCTGGCTGAAGCAGCCTGGCTGCGGCAGCCTACTCAACCTCGAATTTTTAATCTGGCAAGCGCACTGGGAAGCCAATTACTCTTGGCTGCGGCAGCTACTTAGAACAAGGAGATCGCGCAGGGAGCCGCTGGCTGCTCGCAGTCTAAACAAGTTGAAAATTGTCGGTCATTTGTATGTGGCTGCTTTTAGTGAAGGCACACTAGGGTGTTAGAAAAGCGATTTTTCCCGCATTTTGTGACACATTTAACGATGTCTTTCGATACGGAGAAGTTAATTAGAGAAATTGAATGTCGAAAAGCACTATGGGACATTTCATCTGAAGAGTACAGCGATCGAGACCTAAAGAAAAGAAGGTGGGAAGAAATTACAAACATATTTTGCGATGAGAATTTATCTGAAAATGGAAAAAAAGACTTGGGTATGATATTAAATATTATTTATTAATTATTATGCAGAAAAATATTCGTACAAATCTAACCTAATGCAACTCTTTCTTGCCACTGCAAATGACCTTCGTTGACAAAATAATCAGCGAATAAGTCCCTATAACAAGCAGATGATCTGCTACTCCTGCTTGTACGGTCTTGTGGAATTTCCTCCAATTCCGGTGGGACGTTCAATGTATCGTTGAAGTTATAGCCATCCTTGTCTCGCACAAAATTGTGCAATACACAGCACGATTTTATTATGGCAATTGCAAATTCTTCTCGCACATCTATTGGGCGGTGAAAAATTCTCCACTTATTTGCTAGAATTCCAAACGTACATTCAATATAACGCCTAGCTCGAGATAGTCTGTAATTAAATATTCTTTTTTGTCTGTTAAACTTCTTCCTCCGTAGGGTCGCATAAAATTTTCAGATAAACCAAAAGCCTCATTTCCAACAATAACATAGGGCATTGCTACCCTGTTCGTAGAAATAGGCTTTTTTTCTGGTATCCGTATTTTCTTGTTGACGAATTTGTTATACAAAATGTAGTTTTTGGAAATGGAAGAGTCTCTGCATTTTCCATGCTTCAACATTTATACAAATGAACTAGTAATCGGCATCACATACAGCTAACAAAACGATTGAAAAATAGTTTTTATAATTATAATATAGAGAGCCAGAAGTGTTTGGTTTTTATATCCTTATATGTTTTCCGTCGATTGCTTCGAGCGTTTTTTTCAAATCCATTTGCTATATTAATCCATCTTCTTCAATCAAGTCTGGGAAAGTCTGTTTCATTTTTTTCCAAATCGCCAAACATACTTCATAAATAATTTTTCTAACAAGTAGTATGTTCAATCCTAAAATTATGATGCAACTCAGCCATGGAACATCCTGTAGTGAGATACCTGAAACCAACTAGTTTCCGCAGAGAACTAAAACTTTTAGCTGGTGCCAAAAGCAGATTAGCAGCTGCACGTGAAAGTCCTTACGTGTACTTTAATCAACTACAGTTTCTTAAGGATATTGTTGAAATAAATAACACACAAGGAAGCATGGGTGAAACTGCAGGGGATGGCGAAAATGAGAACAATATTGCTAGACCAAAAGGTCGCAGCAGTTCACCTACTAAAAAAAAAGAAAACAAATTGAAGAGGACTGAGGGAGTTTGTTGAAAATACTAAAATAAACGAGAGAAGAGCGTGAAAATATGCTGGAATCGGACAGATCGTTCCTTTTTCACTACTACTAGATTTAAAAAAAATTCCGGAATATAAAAGACTTTCCACAAAGCTTGAGCTAATAAGAGTAAGTAATACAAAAAAAAAATATATAATTTCCCATGTCAGTTAACCATTCTAACAGGTGGGCCAAAAGAAATCACCCTATTGGAAGATGCTCTTATTTTTGCAAATGGCGGCCAATGTCAAATCTGTTT
>NW_019417292.1:0-64795 GCF_000390285.2 Anoplophora glabripennis
ATTAAAACCTACCAGTTAGCATATGTACGGCCATAGTGATACGACGATGTACGGGTGTAGCAGTTACTGGTGTTTTTGACGTTTATCTTAATCTGAAGCCTCGACTCTTCGCTATGACCGTACCTTAAGGATGTTAATCTGCATCGGCAAAATCTTCAACATCTTTATGTCTTCCTTCTTTAAGGAAAATTTAAATTGCCTGTCGCAGTTCGGCTCCCATATCAATTTTTTGAAAAAACTTGCTTTTAATGGATGACTTTTTATAAAATTGACTACATGCGTCGTACATATTAATACATTCCTAGTTCAGGGCAAATGCTTTGACGCAAGCGGTTTCTTGTAAATAATACAATGGGTCCGCAGTATATGGGGCGCTTTGCTTCGCCTGTGATCCTCGATAACAGCTAGACAGAATGAGCGACGTCAGTACCTACACGTCAACGCAATTAGTCCAGTTCAAATCGTGCAAAGTATATCAAATGATATCTTATTATGATATCCTTTCCTTTAATTATTTTTCAGTTGATTGATCATTGAGGTCTTCCACCACATGCCGCGTTCTGCGACTAATTGTGTTAAAGTTATCCTGGAAATGGTACGGAGCTAGTTATATTTTGCGATTCTAAATATAAGCGATCTAGTAAGATGTTAGCAAAGCATTGTTTGATATTGATGCGTTCTTACAACACGTTTCAGTTCCTTCAGCCTTTTCATAGTTTGCCACCGGTTGAAGAAGTACTTTCTGTATTTGCACTCTCAGAACGTTTATTACTGCCCAATAAAAATTGGTACGTCATCAAAAATACAAGAGTCACAAAACTATTTATCTGAGAAAATAAACGAGAAATAATGCACCGCAAGAAACCGGTCCAAAGGCCATATACAGGGTGTCCCATTAATATTGCGAAAAAATTCAGGGGGTTTCCTTGACCAAAAATAAGAAAGAAAGTTCCTATAAACCTATGTCTAAAAATGCCTCGTTTCGGAGATACAGGGTGTTGAAATTTAGAGAAAATATAAGGTTTTTACTAATATCTGGAGAACCCTAATTCCGATTTTTTTGAATGTTTGTTTATAAATACGGTAGACGTCTTCTGACGTAATTTGATTTATTTTATCTATTCCAGCGGCGTCCGGAGACTCACTCCTGTTGATATTAATAAGTAAACATGTGAGACGTCACTGCTTTTTCTTAGGTGTCATATTTTTTTCTAATTATGCGATTAAAAATACAACCTTTTTGTCTCTTTACTTTTACTTTTGATATCTTGCTTCGTTTTCGAGCAAAAAATTAATATACTTTCATATGCACATTCTTAAGGGAAGTAGAAAACAAAAATAGAAATTCAAAGTTTTAGTTATTTACTAATCAACTTTAACAATACATTTGAAGGAAAAACAATGTAACAAGCTGAGAAACAATATCTCACTAAATAATATTTTTTTAAATAATTAATATTAACAGAAACACAAGAAAACATATTTAACAAACAGCAATGATATGAAAAATACTTTACATACACAGGCGTTACGACAGTTGTTGAAAATGTGCACCTTCAACACTAATACAGGCATCTATCCTACGACACATTGATTGGCGAACCCATTCAAATATTCCGGTTGTGTGTCTAATTGTTTCACAGAATGCGACAATGCTGTTTTTTAATTCGCCTATGGTTTGCACTGGAGTCGTATAAACCAAATGTTTGAGGTGACCCCAAAGGAAAAAATCCAACGAATTTAAGTCGGGAGCCAGGGTTGAGTGCCTCCTCGAACTATCCAGCGATTTGGGTAGATATTGTTCAAATATTCAAGTGCAGCTAAACTGAAATGGGGTGGAGCACCATCGTGCATAAAATACATTTGCAACCTTAATGGCAATGGGATGTCTGTCAAAAAGTACGGGCAATTCATTCTCAAGAAAACGGCGATAAACATCTTCAGTAAGAGTATTTTCATGACCCAGTGATTAAATTGAAGGTAATTTGTTTGGGAATGGGGTCAGTTTTTTAAAAAAAAAATCAGTTTATTGATTAGTCGACGTTTCGGCTATATTTAAGCCTTCTTCAGGACACTAAAATAATTACAATAAATAAACATACACATCATTATACATATTGACTATTAGGATTAAAACAGATTAAAATTCAATAATATTACAATGATGAAGGATCAAGAACCAATCACAAGGAAACGTTTACGAAAATATAATAATAAATTTATCGGGTACTTACATCCAAAAAAGGTTTTCCGTGTAACAAATAATCTAAATAATGGGGAGTAAAATAGGTAGTATGTTGCTGTATCAAAATAGTACATTACTCGATGTTGATTAAAATATCTATGAATGAAACATATTAGAGGATTTAAGTGTGGAACAGAAAAAAGGGGGCCAAGACAAAAAANGGTACAGAAGATTATTTTTTAAAATCCTGAAAATTGTAGAACGACTTGCATTTAAGTTTCTAGCAATCTGTCTGGTACTTGTTGGAGTGTCCTCAATTTCATGAAGTACATCTTCCTCCAATTGTAGGGTTATTGCTGTGCGGGGTCGCCCGTTTCCTGCGGTAAGTTTTCGAAAACTTCCAGTTTCACTAAGACGTTGATGAAGACGAATGAAGTTAGTATGACGAGGAATTATACGATTAGGGTATTTCTGCTCATAAAGGCGCCTGGCGGCTAATGCATTACCGTTGGCAAGGCCATAAAAAAATGCATATCGCACATTTCACTATTTGTGTAATACATTTTGACAAGCAGGAATTGATAACTACACAGTTCAAGTACCGTCAACTGGGGTGATGTTGGACAGCAGGGGTGAAGTTGGACAAACGGTAGTGTTAAAAAAAAATCCCTACCCCGTAGGTGGGGGGGTGAATGTTTAACTGATTTGGCGGCAGAAATCGTGAAACAACATGTTCTGTTTCTCTTGGAACGCGGTGTGGGTATGAAGGACGGAGGTAAGTGAGTCTGTGATTTACGAAAGTATTGTATGAAATTTAGACATTTTCATAAACTTGTTCTTATAACTACTGTATCTACGATATGGCTGGCGGAATATCAACCTTTTTGTCTGAGGAGTTGCACTATTGTATGAGTATTAGAGCTGTTTTACACTGACAATTTATTGATGAATAAATTGATGAAGTTCTTCATGAATTAATTCACGAATTTATTGGTAAACAGTGTGGTTTTGAAATTGACGAAAATTAGAACATGCTCTAATTCGTCAAGAACTTGATGAATAAATTCATGAAGTTATTTGGCAGATTTGGTGTTTTACACTTGTCCAATTTCTTGATGAACCGACTTCATGAATTAATTGATCAATAAATTGTCAATGTAATACAGCTATTAGTCATGGAAATTTTCAATTATATTTTTGTAAAAATAGTGGAGTAGGGGAATTTTTTTTTACACTATTGTGTTATTTCAGGGTGAAGTTGGATACCAAAAAATGCCCCGAAAATATCGAAAACCGCTTGGCATAAAGCCGAATTGTAATTACTCCACCAGAAAAAGTAAAAGAAGTGAAAAATAAGATTTTAAGTGTCAGGGCTGCAGCTGAAAAGTTCCAAAATCAACATTTCACAACCACGTTAAAGGAATTATAATAGTTTTAAATAAGTTTTCAAATAATGTTAAATATTTTTTGTTATATTTTTATAAGAAATTTAAATTTTGTTAATGATAGTTTTAATAAAGGTTTAATACACATTTTTCAGACTCTATAAATTTATTTTAGAGTAAAACTGAAAGATTCCTTTTTAAAAAACAATTTTTATGTCCAACTCGGGCAATAGACCATTCTGTAGCTGGATTTCCATTGATTTAAAGCTATGTCCAACTTCACCCCTTTCTGTCAGGTGAAGTTGGACAACCGTTATCAAAAAATATATAAAAAACTAAAAACAAAATACAAATTTTAATTATACCACACAATAGAATACACCTTGGCCTACCTACATCTGCTCTCCTGGAGTCTTGTGGAAATTCGTTATAAACTTAGCCGAAACTCGTTACCGCGGGGTTTTTGGGATCGCCTCAACACGAATATCACGACGGCAACGGTCTCCGAGGTACCTAGTGTCCCAGGGTGGCCGGTTTCAACGTCGTCTCCTAGAGTTTTGTGGAAATTCGTTATAAACTTAGCCGAAACTCGTTACCTCGGGGTTTTTGGGGTCGCTCAACACGTCCTCGAGGTACCTAGTACCCAGGATGGCTGGTTTCTGTGACAACTATTTCATTCTTAATTATGTTTTATTATAAAAATATATTTATTCATTACAAAAAATACGTTTTCTAAAAAATATTATACTTACTTATATATCTTAACAATTTTAATTTTTCTTATTTAATTTTTTAATTTTCATTATTATCTCCTTCATCGTCTTCATCTAGTGTTTCCACTACCGAAGAAAATATATCACTTGCAGAATATTTTTCATTATTCATGCAATTAATGCCTGTACAATTATTGCACGCGATGCTGCAATTCAATCCGTGCTTCCTACATCCACACGAAGTTCCGCAATCGGTTTTGCACCAACAGAAAATCATATTCATGATCCTTGGTGGGCCGTTGCTGTCGTGATGTTCGTGTTGAGCGACCTCAAAAACCCCGAGGTAGCGAGTTTCGGCTAAGTTTATAACGAATTTCCACAAAACTCCAGGCGACGATGTGGAAACCGGCCACCCTGGACACTAGGTACCTCCGAGACCGTTGCCGTCGTGATGTTCGTGTTGAGCGACCACAAAAACCCCGAGGTAACGAGTTTCGACTAAGTTTATAACAAATTTCCAAAAAACTCCAAGAGACGACGTAGAAACTGGCCACCCTGGGTACTAGGTACCTCGGAGATCGTTGCCGTCATGATATTCGTGTTGAGCGACCCCAAAAACCCCGAGGTAACGAGTTTCGGCTAAGTTTATAACGAATTTCCACAAAACTCCAGGAGACGACGTGGAAACCGGCCACCCTGGGCACTAGGTACCTCGGAGACCGTTGCCGTCGTGATATTCGTGTTGAGCGACCCCAAAAACCCCGAGGTAACGAGTTTCGGCTAAGTTTATAACGAATTTCCACAAAACTCCAGGAGACGACGTGGAAACCGGCCACCCTGGGCACTAGGTACCTCGGAGACCGTTGCCGTCGTGATATTCGTGTTGAGCGACCCCAAAAACCCCGAGGTAACGAGTTTCGGCTAAGTTTATAACGAATTTCCACAAAACTCCAGGAGACGACGTGGAAACCGGCCACCCTGGGCACTAGGTACCTCGGAGACCGTTGCCGTCGTGATATTCGTGTTGAGCGACCCCAAAAACCCCGAGGTAACGAGTTTCGGCTAAGTTTATAACGAATTTCCACAAAACTCCAGGAGACGACGTGGAAACCGGCCACCCTGGGCACTAGGTACCTCGGAGACCGTTGCCGTCGTGATATTCGTGTTGAGCGACCCCAAAAACCCCGAGGTAACGAGTTTCGGCTAAGTTTATAACGAATTTCCACAAAACTCCAGGAGACGACGTGGAAACCGGCCACCCTGGGGCACTAGGTACCTCGGAGACCGTTGCCGTCGTGATATTCGTGTTGAGCGACCCCAAAAACCCCGAGGTAACGAGTTTCGGCTAAGTTTATAACGAATTTCCACAAAACTCCAGGAGATGACGTTGAAATCGTCCACCTTGGGGCACTAGGTACCTCGGAGACCATTGCCGTCGTGATATTCGTGTTCAGCGACCCCAGGAACCCCCGCGTAGTAAAATTGAACTCATTTCCGTCAATATTTTCCTAGTTGTAAATTTTTCATATTTTAACTCTTCAAGATGCAATTTTAAAAATGCATTTTTCTTATGCATCGATGCAATTTTCATTTCTCATTGATCACATATTTATTTCAGTTACAGATTTACACCAGTTCCCCTAGATATCGCGTTTTACGGCAATGAATCGAGAACAAAACAAATAATTATGAACTTTTTCGGAATCACCGTTATCCAAAAATATACAATTTATTTTGTAATTCTAAAAAGTAAATATTTTTAGAATTAAACTTTCTCGTTAACATATTACGTTTTTTAAAATTTGTCCTTTTTCGGTGTTGTCTATTAATGATGATAATAGCAATTATTCGAAAAGGCTCGTTTCTATGTTTGGATATTTTAGTCAACTGTCTATAATGTAAATGAATACACCTGTAAATCAAAGACGCTGTTGTAAGTAATTGCATAAAATAGGCAATTTTTCTGTTTCCAGAAATATTACAGGAAAATTTTGTGAATTTGATACTACTTTCTAAAGGATAGATAAGATTCAGATGAAAATATTTATGTATATAAAACAGTTTCACGATGAAAGCAGTTATCAAAATAACAATTGATGCATTGTACCTCGCAGTTAACAACGTACCTTGAACTTGTCTTTAGTATGTTGGTTATTCTTAAGCCTTATGTATACGGAACTAACTATGTTTTTATATCCCAGTGGATAAATGATAAGACTGTCAGAGATTGTTATTTGTTATACATACCGTCTATAAAAAATATTAAGTCTCTACATTTTTTTTTGACCGAGTTATGCCATTTTGAAGTTATGATGAATTTGTTGGAAAAAATCAGGATCCACGTATACCATATTCCATTCAACGAACTCTCTTCGCTCTGCCTAGTCAGTATGCTTCAGTTTATCAGTCAACAGAACTTTATAAGCATAAAGATACAAATCTATCAATACTAGTAAAATATTCTAAACAATATTTTACGCTAAGATTTTGTAAGAAATCGACGTAGGTACGTTAGATAAAATGGGGGAGACAAAGTAACACTTTCTCCCTGTTTCTACGCTTGCTTGTCTGTTTTTTAGGTGTTGTTCACAATAATACGATTAAGAATTTGGTTAATTACAAGAAGTATCTCTATTAAATTTCAAAATGGTTACATGAAAATTTTAAAAGTTCAAGTTTTACACACACGTACACGCACTCACGCACGCACACATATGTTTTAAGCGAGGTATTTTTACATATAGGTAAGTAGAGTTAAATCATAATGTTTCGCATAGGCAGTTAATGGGATAACCTGTTTTTTCGTTACACCCTTTATAGTGAAGTTCAACTGAGAACGAGTATTTTTGAATGAACGACATAGTTACTGCTAAACATAGTTTTGTTAGTCAACTGATATATCTCTTTTAACGTTTTCGAGTAAGTAAATATGTACAAAGTGCAAACAAATGTAGATATTTCTTATTTGAATTGTTTGATATGGATGAAATTGGGAAGGTAATTGTAAATAATCCTGTCACAAATAATAAGATATAAATATAAAAGGGTTAACGTAGATGTGTACACGGGAAATCTTAAAAAAGTTTTAAAAAGAAATCATTGAGTAAGAAATATTTTATCTATTGGAAATATTAATCTTCTAAGAACCTTTTATCACACAAGATAAAACAATTTTATCACATCATATTGACTCTCTAAATATAGAAAAATAGTCACATTCCATTTATTCTGTGCTAAATAGCAAATGCTATGTTAAACCATAAAAGGGTGGAATATATTAATGCAAACAAAAAAAAATAAGTAGCACACGTAACTCTCAAGGCATCATTTCATTACTTGATGAGGTAATTAATGATTAAAATATAATAGGTAGGTACAATACACACAATTTCTACTAATTTCAACTGAAGTGTTTATATATCTTTATATACAGTTTGTTATAAATTAGTAGGTCAAGAGTTAACCAAATATTCTTGGGCTAAAATAATGGGATTTTTCTTATACCACTTTTCAAAATTAAAATTTTAAAAATTATTTTTATTAATAACTACAAAGATTGTAGAGATATTTATTTGAAATTTAGCACATATTTTGTTCTTAAATCGGAGGGGGTTGCAGTACCCATGGACCCCCTATTTTTTTTGAGTATGGCTATGCTTTCCGAATATTTTTTATTTTTTTTTCAGATAAAGCGGCGTTTTATTTTTTTCACACTTGTAAGATTTTTATTTGGGGCCTCGTTTATGAGATATTGTAACTTTTTGGGGTAGGTACATGATATCAATTTAGTCAATAAAAATAATTTTTAAAATTTTAATTTTAAAACCCTATATTTTGAAAATGGGGTTCCGAAATGAATAGTGGCATAAGCAAAGTCCCATTATTTTAGACAAAAAAATATGTGATTAAAGGGTTGACCTACTAATTTGTAACACCCTGTATATAAAGTTTTTTAATACAAGTTTTTTTTATTATATATTTGCTTCCATCAAATATAACAATCTTGCACGTTTGTACCAATATAAAAAATTTTACAACTTTAATTAATTAATTGGTATTATCTTGGTATTATTATTTTTGTTATCTCATTAGATTGAAATCAAATAAAAATTACCTATTATTTTATTTGTTTAAATGACGTACCACTTAAAGATCTTAATTGTCTAAGAAATATGTAATTAAAACAAACTTTTCGTGTTAACACGAAATAATAAAACGATAAATGCTTCACAAGTAAGTAACAACAGAGATAGGGGTACACGTTACTAAACCGGGTATTGATAATTCTAAAAATTCAAGCTGTGCTACAGATAAATAAATTTACATAATAAACGTAAATACCTATTATTTTACTATTTACCGACTGTGGATAATTTGTTGTATTAACATTAATTTAAACATTTCAAATATTTTATGTAATATAATTTTATTGAGTTGTCTAAAATTTTGAGAAAATGTATTTCATGATACGATTTTTCCAAATGTTGCATATGACCATTTATAAAATGTTTATCTTGTTTACATTACATGCACTTTTACGTGATCCTTGAATACCTTGTTGAATACTCATTTATTTATTTTTTTTGTAATTTGCAGTAATGGGCAATGAGCTACAGAATAAATTTAACAAATTCAATCCGTGATGTATTCATCTTAGACTAATAATTAAAATGAATACTATAATACAAATAGTTAAAAAAACACTTGTAATTTGTATAAAACAATATGTAAATAAACATGTGAATTACTACTAATAAGCAATTTGAATACATCTTGACACTATCTCAATATAATAAATCGATAAGTAGGCTCCACTATAAAATTAATGACTTGGATTCTCTACTATAAGAAACATAGGTAGTTTGACCAGGGGATATTCTAAAAGAAAGGCGTCATAAATAAACTGCTTTTTTGAAAAGCTAATCTAATAATTTAAATAATATATTTAATTGGTATGTATACAGGGTGGTCCGAATTTTATGCGGGAAACTTCTCTTTAAAATAGTAGGTGTTTGCCTTATAAACGGTCTGGAACGGCCTCGTTTTAGAGATACAGTATGTTGAAGTTGTTAAAAAAAATTAAATTTTTGTTTATATCTCAGGAATCCATTGACCGATTTCAATAAAATTTAGTATATATAATGTATGATAGTAGACCTTGTATTCCCTAAAACATGAGCTCTAAAGGTTCAACTAGTGGTGTACAACTGCACAGGGTCACCCCCTTTTTTATAAGAAAACCTACGCCACTGTATTTTTACAATATATTGTAACGGATTTATATTCTAATGCACAAAATACGTAAAAAAGGTAACTTGATTTTTTTCCCTAAAGTTCACCGTTCTCAAGTTATTCATACCGATCCAATCCCCTTGTGACAGACACTTCTAACCATAATATTACAAGAATATTTATGTTTATGCTTAAAAGTAAGTGCAATTGCACAGAAATGAAATTTTAAAAGCATTTGACGACGATCCTCGGCTAATTGTAAGTACACGGAGAACGTCTCGGCAACTTGGGATGAGTAAATCGAAAATTTGAAAAGTTCTACGTAAGGATGGCAGAAATCCGTACCATTTACAACCTGTGCAAAATTTACTTCCGGGAGATGCAGAGAGACGCCTGAATTTTTATCAGTGGTTGTCTGAATTCTTACTAGAAATACTTTGGACCGATGAGGCTACGTTCACAAGGCGAGGGGTAGTGAATTTTCACAATCTGGATATTTGGTCACAAGAAAATCCTCATGAAATTCGGAGTCATTTCTAAACTTTCTAGAAAACCATCTATTTGAATTATTAGAGGATGTTCCATTAAATATACGACAAAATAGCTGGATACAAATGGATGGTGCTCCTGCGCATTTTAGGAGAATAATACAAGAATGGCTTAATGAAAATTATATGAGATGATGGATAGGTAGAAGACCAAATGCCAATGTCAACCATAATGGTGCCGAGGGTCCAGTGTCTTGGCCAGCCAGATCGCCAGATCTAAACTCCCTGGACTTCTATGTTTGGGGTGACCTACCTGAAAAGTTTACTCTACTCCAATAGATACTAGACCACAACTACTGCAGCGAAAAGAAGACGGGTGTAATGAATTAAAAGAAAACCACCACATGATATTAGCTTCAATTAGTTCCATTAATAGAAGATGTCAGAAATGTATCGATGTGGGTGGTTCGCATTTTAAACAATTGCTGTAAATACGTAACGTAAATTTTATTTCTTGTTTAGTTGTTGTTGTTTGGTAAATGCATTTTTATTATTATTTTGATTTAAATTGTTCTTATTTGTAAAGATAATGCCTCCAGAGAAAACAAAAACACCAGGAATATTACCTCACAGATGATATGGAAAGAATTTTGTTGATGTGCTTACAAATTGCACTTACTTTTAAGCATAAACATAAATATTTTTGTAATGTGGTTTGAAGTGTCTGCCAGAAGGGGACTGTATTGGTATGAATAACTTGAAAATGATGAGCCTTAGAGAAAAAAATCAAGTCACCTCTTTTACGTATTTAGTGCATTAAAATATAAATCCGTTACAATAACTTGTAAAAAATACAGTGGCGTAAGTTTTTTTTATAAAAAGGGGTGACCCCTATCCAGTTGTACACCACTGGTTAAACCTTTAGAGCTCATATTTTAGGAAATGCAAGGCCTACTATCATACATTATTTGTACAAAATTTTATTGAGATCGGTTAATAGATTCCTGAGATAAACAAAATATTATTTTTTTTAACAGCTTTAACACCCTGTATCTCTAAACCGAGGCCGTTCCAGACCTATGTTTATAAGGCAAACTCCTATTATTTTAAAGACATCTATCTGTCATCGAAGTTTCCTACATAAAATTCGGACCACCCTGTATAAAAACTACTGTAGTTACTTCATAAACAATAGATTTTGTGTACACAATGAATTATTAAGCATGTTGGATACTATCCTAATATAATATAAATTAACGAGTGTTGTTATTATTGTAAAAACATTGTTTATGTTTCTTTCTATCCTGAAACAAATCTTTATTGTACATAAATGTTGTCTAGTTAATACAGTGTTGCTAAAGTTAGTTTATGAACAAATCCACGAGTTTTTACACGGCGCCACGGAACCGCTCAAAATTTAGGTGATTTTTTGAAATTTTTTTGAAAACAGATATTCTATATAGTGTTTTTAAACTTTAAAATTTTTTTTCCTACAAAAATAATGAAATGCGAACGTCTTATGCGCTCCACTGCTGCAGTGATACCGGTAGCTAAAGTGCCTGAAATGAACAAATTACGCTGTTAAACTAGAAAGTTCTGTTGTCATCTATTTCATCGGTATATTCCTTTACAATAGGACCTATGATGACTTCCATTACTCGGAGCATTTTCAAAATAAATTGAAAACCAACAGTGAAAATCAAAACACCAAGAGGATTAGCAAATTTAACAGTTTTTAAGCCATTGTGGAGGTGCCAGAGCAAGCTTTCATTATTATTTTGGGTGTTCCCTCCTTTGCATCTGTCTAGTACATCTCTATGTTGCGGTGCACCATCCTGCTGATACCACATATTTTAAACAAATTATGCTCTACGTCATCAATGAATTTAAAAAGGTTGTTTTCCAAGAAAGTACTATACAGATCTGCATTTAAACGATCATTTAAAACATTTACAGGCAGTAAATTATTGTTGAAAATGATATACCAAACGTCGACACTGAAACGTTGCTGAAAACACGCTTCATCAGACCATACAACAAGCGAAACGAATTTATCATATTGTGCGTGTTGTTGAAGTAACCAGCGACAAAATTCTAATCGTTGAGGAGCAACTCCACATTTTGACGAGGAAATGTCTGTTCAATACACGCCATACAAAATTCGGTGATAAATGAAGATTACTTGCTATACGCCGAACACTAATTGAAGAGTTGTCAATGACAGCCTATTATAGCTTCTTCATTTTGTACATTGTACTTTAGTAGGACGAATGGCCACATTTAGAGCGCGGTTACCTTATTTTCGAAGTCTACGAAATGATGCACTAAAGACTATGTGGACAGGTTGATGCCTATTTGGGTATCTTCGTCGGTATTCTCGGGCTGCTTGTCTGACGTTCCGGTTGGAATACCCATACACAAAGACAATATTTGCATACCCTTCAGTTGTAAATAAATGCATTTTTTATTTACCACTTTAACGCAAAAACTGTCAAATGAATAAACAAAATGACACAAATAATAATTATTGTTATAGTAACCATCCTTACTGCACAGCCATCCTTACTACATCAGGCTACTTTGATTGAAATATGTAATCGTATTTTTTGAAATACTTGTAACTTACGAATCGGACCTATGTTAATATAAGAAAAAATGTTTGAAGTTAAGCCATCCATCATATGTCAAAGTTTGTCATAGAGCTTGTAAAACACCCTGTATAGGTATATGAGCCTTCTACTAGCATAATATGCGTAATAAGTCTTCCTTTATTTTTAGAGGTACAGAATCAAAGAAATTATTTATTTATGGCATTTCTAAAGTTGTATTTCTATTTTTTAGGTATTTTAACCACACTGTAAATTAAAAACACTTAATAACCTTTTTCTCTGTTGAAAATACATATTTTTTTTATTCGTTGATATTAAGCTATTTTATCGAACAACTAAAGACATACAGGTCTTATCTCCTTGATAAAACTGATAATGTTGTAGGTAGTTGAAATGGCTTCAACGTTTGTAGAAATTATTTGTGGTGTAACGTCGACGGGTGGGTGATAATTGAGGTGAGTTAAAAAAATACTTTTAATTTGCGATTATAGGCAAAGTATATTTCAATTATAAGTATTTAAAACATAAAGATGTGTTATAATCTATCATTTATGTATTTTCTTGCTCAATGTGATGTAAGTCAGGCAAAATAAGTTAAAACAACCTCTTGGCCGTTCCTTTTTGAGCACAAAGCAATTATTTTAAATATAGAAATATCTTTTTTAATGTCGTCAATTCCTTTTAAATAAGATATTGAAAAATATGTTACAGTTCACTGAGCAGAATAAATAAATGTTGAAGGTGGTTATCTTAATGGTCAGTAGGCGTTTTATAAAATATTGTTTATGGTGTCAATAGTGCCTTTAAAGACAAATTTTATGGCCGTCATTCAGATAATTGCGATATGATCTGAAATGTACATAGAAATATTAATGTTTCATTTAATGGATTTGGTTGTATCATGGTTCAATGTAAAATAATTTAAAATTCGAATTCTACAATGTCGGGAAAATTATTTCTGAAATTTGAAATGAAATTCATGTTGATTAAGCTTATTTAGAACTGTCCAAATTTCCATTATAACTATCACTTTCACGGAAACTGCTGTGAATCTTAAAAATTTAATCGAAATATCTTATATTTTTTTGCATAAGTATACATAGAACTTTTCTTACGATTGCAGCCACATGGCTCTAAAATTAATGAAATTATTAGAGTAATTTGTTCCACGAAGAACTGGTTGCCTGTTAATTACTAACACCTTGTCTAATTCACTGCTATATAAAAATATACAGAGTTGGTGCCAATAGCTGATGGCATCTTTGTTGAAATCGGATGTGACAATAGAATATGAATTTGTATCCTCATCCTATCTAGATAATACATAGAATATTGAATTGATACCTCATATGGCAAACACTTGGTATAACTATTATTTAATTTTTCTAGATATGGTATACTTAAGAATGAGGCAAGTGAGATTAAAGCTGGTGGTGAAGATTCCTATTTTAGCGCTTGGAATACTGGGAATTGCATTTGTTACGATCAATATACTACACCTATACCATTGTAGTATCACATTCGATATTAATAGTTACGAAAATGTTACTTACTTGTTACGAAAAAGTAATTCACATCCTTTACCTGGTGGTGATCTGCTCCCAGAGGTAGATTATAAAACTCTTGTAAACATAAATTTTACGTTTACAACCTTTAATTTGATATGTGAAAATACAACACCACTATTGCTTATTTTAGTTCACAGTGCCCCGAAAAACTTTGCAAAACGAATAGTTATAAGAGAAACTTGGGGAAAAAGTGAAGAAAACGTTAAGATTCTTTTTCTTCTTGGAACAACTGATGATATCAAGATAGAAAAAACATTACAACAGGAAAATTACGCACATAACGATTTATTACGAGGAAATTTTTTAGACTCGTATAAGAATTTGACATACAAACACCTGATGGGTCTTAAATATGTAATTTATCACTGCTCTCAAGCGAAATATATTCTCAAAGTCGATGACGATGTATGTGTTAATTTGCCTACATTAAAAAATTTTCTAATTAGAGATTTGTCACCTTATGGTGCAACAAATCTACTTATGTGCAATGTCGTTCGAAATTATAAGGCGTTAAGAAGTTACCGAACCAAATGGAGGGTCACCCGTGAGGAATACAAAGAAAAATTTTATCCACCATTCTGCCTTGGATGGTGTATTCTTTACTCACCGGATGTAGTTCTTCGAATATATGCAGAAGCACAGCGCACAAGGTTTTTCTGGGTTGATGACGTATTTGTTACTGGTGTACTTGTATCTAAATTAGATTCTATCATTCATACTGACATATCTCCTCTAACACTTTCTCTTATGGAAATTCTACATCCAGATAAATGCAGGCCCTTTCTGTTCGGACGGGCCGATATGAGCGAAAGTGGAATTAGGTCATTGTGGAAAGATATTCAAGATAACCCCGTGCCGCAATCAGTTTCCAATCGTTTAATAACTGGAAGTTACAGAGGCAGAAGTACATGAAAGTAAGGTTGGTGATAAGCAGAAAAGCTGAAGTGGTACTATGATTAGATTCATTTTATTGGAGGCATGAATCTTCTTGCAAATCAAGTAAAAATAGAAATTTCTCAGACTGATAAGTGGCTCACTTGGAGATTTTCCAGTATGGCATATTTTAAAACAAATGACATCGCAACCAGATGTGGTATTATGAATGATAAATTGGATATCCAATTTAAGTCTAACTAGCTATTACTTGGTTCAGAGAAATTATAGATAAAGTTTATTAATACAAATAATTAGAATCAGACTAAATTTAATTAACTGAATAATTGTAACTATTATTTTATTAAAGTTAGAAATACTGATTTTATTACTTTTTTAGAAGTCAAAATATCACTTAAAAAAAATGTGCTCCACGGTGTATGTAATAAATTTATCTTATGATCTCAAAACACCATTTATTTATATTGTAATACCTAACTATCTTAGCGGTATCTCGATCAAAGTAATATTTATCTTGTTTTGTAGACAGATTTATTAACAATGAATTAAAAGTTACTAAGAATTACATATACTTGTTATTGGTTTTATTGTGACCGCATTTACAAAATGATTAATTTAGCAATTTTTAATAAATATACAAATTTTCAGCACATTCAATGAAATATATTGCCTGTCTTTAGATTATTTAACAACAGGAGAGAAAAATGTTTTAAAGTAGAATTTTATTGTTTTGGGGAATCATAATTAAAAAAAAAACACACCAAAAGCCCGGAAATGGGCTTGTCGGTCCTATTCCTGTATGAAACTTACGACTATGCGTCAAATTTGCAAATAATTGGCATACATTGTTTTTACAAGGTGCTTTACATATTAGTTCGAGTGTTTTCAAAATTTAGAAAATGGGTATAAATTTTGCAACTTTTTCTAATAAATGTTTTCAACATAGGAGGAAAACGATACTTTGCCAAAATGCTAAATTTCTACTGAAAATGGATTCGAAAAATAACATAGCTTTACTTTCATTTTAAATTAAATCTATTCTGGAACGGATTTATGCCAATGTAAGAAGTAAATGTTAACTTTATCATCTCCCTCATTATTTACTTTCCTTAGGTAACATTTTCAGCTTAAAAAATTATTCAATGCACGTAATATTAATGTTTATCTCGGACTACATTTAATTTATTCAGTAAGGTATTATTATATCATTAGAATAATGTTAATTTTAAAAACGTCTGAGCGTTATTCTATAAAAAAAATTATTACTCAATGAAGCATGGAGAAGGTAGTATAATATTTTAACTCCCAATTGCGTTATTATCAAGTTTTTGAATGGCGCGCTAATGGAGATACTTAATGATATGCGGCTGACTGCATTGCGTTGAGCATAACCTCTTCTTTAACTACAATCATGTTCTTGAATTGTTGATATCTCTTTCAGTTTTTGTGATATTGTTATTTGAATGCAACATATTTATGTGTTAGTGACGATTTTTGAAATATGCGGTTTTCAGGAACCAAGCAACGTTGAAATTTGTTGAAACTGAGGAAAATTTTCACGGAAACGTTTCAACTTTTGAAACAAGGTTACGGAGATGATACTTTGAGTCGTATGCAATGTTACGAACGGTTTTCACGATTTAAAAGCGGTTGTCAATCAGTTGAAGATGATCCTCGACCAGGAAGGCCCTCGACTTCAACTGATGACTCCAACGTTCAAAAAGTAAAAAGACTTGGTGCGTGCAAATCACCGATTGACTATCAGAGAAATTGCAGAAGAGGTTAGCGTCTCAATTGCGTCATGTTATGAAATTTTGACTGAAAAATTGAACATGCATCGAGTTGCAGAAAAATTTGTTCTTCGTTTGATGACCGAACAACAGAAAGGAAATAGTGTGGGCGTTGTTGGTAACTGCTTGAACAATCCAATGACAATGAAATATTCATTCAAAGCATCATAAAGGGAGAATAAAGCAGGGTTTACGATTACATTGAGACAAAAGTTCAATAATCACAATGGATTGGCAAAGGATCTCTATGCACCAAGAAAGCACATCGGTCTCGATCGTATGTCAAAGTAATGATCACTGAATTATGCATTTTGAATTCATGCCTCGAGATGAAACAGTGAACTGCGTGTACTATCAAGGCGTTTAGCAATGGTTACGTGAAAAAATCTGCAAAAAGGGACCAGAGTTGTGGCGAGACGACTCATGGTTTTTGCACCATGACAATGCGATCATACACTCAGCTTTGTGCCATAAATCAGATTTCAGACTATTGATGGGACACTGCTAGGAAAAGTGTGTGAATAGGGGATGAATAGGGGAGGGAAATATTTTGAAGGGGACAAGAATCAATAATGTATAAAATTAATAACGAAGTTTAAAAAAATATAGTTTGGTTATTTTCTGAATAGACCTCGTACATATTGGCTATTATTGAAAACATATTTTCTTGAATGTAACAATTATTTTATACCAGTACCTCAGACTACAATAAGAAACTAGATATATCTGTATCTACTGTAAATATATCAAGGAGTTATTTGTACTTATTGTGAAGTGAAGTAAACAATGAACTGATTGTCGTATCTTATTTATTAATATTTCCATTTAAAATTGAAGTATTTAGTTTATAAAGTAAATTTTTTCAGTGTTTAGTGACGGTACAATGTATTTTTAAGTTTTCAAATTTCATTGCATTAAATGTTGAGTGTCCACCATTAACACTAACATGGGTCTCGACTCTTCCTTTCATCGACTGATGTAAACGTTAAAAAATACCGGCAGTGTTAACGTGATTCTTTTATTATTACATGGGCAGTTGATATTTAGAAAGGTCACGTTTGTATTTCCATTTAATAATTATTATTGTAATCAAGAAAATAACGGCCGAACGCTAATCTCTAATAATACCCATCCAAGCGTATAATGAAAATTGATATTGATTATTAATTTTTTTGTCGTGAGGTTTATCATATACTCATTGATGGTTGTGGTGAAAATTCTGTATGGAGTTATGGGAGAAATAATTGGACCCGTCAGGAAAAGAATCCCATTTAGAAACAAAACTTCCTCAACTGTTTTGTAAAGCACCCGTCGAACAAAATCTGACAATAATGCGTTGTTTGAATATGGTATGGACAAAACTGATGATAATATTTCATAATTTATAAAATTGTTTGATTGCGTACATTAAATAAAGCATCCAATATCATCAGAACATTTCGCAAAAGTTCCAGTTTAATGGAGCAACTAATGGATATTTGCTTCGACTAGGTGACTAGGTTATCGTCAGGAATGTCGGAAACAAAATACGTTTCTGCCATTTCTGAATTTGTTAAGTGAGTTATTATAAAGTAATTATCAATTTATGAAACAATGTGACTGGTTTACTAGGCAGCAAACGCGAAAACGGTAGGGTTGATTTAATATTTTAGAGCCTCCAACTCGATTAAGTATAAGAATTTTAATTTCACAACATTTATCGCTATTTCTTTTCCAATTTATTCGAAAATTGCTGTTCTCAAAGTCAAAATGCTTGTTTTTCTAATGAAACTTTAAGGATTGGTTTTCAAACTACCTATATGTTCAGGTTTCTGCTACATACAAAATATTAAAGTTTTTGTTCCCTTAATACTTCTGCGGAGAACGGGGAAACTCTACCAAAAATTTTTAAACTGTTAATTAGTTAGATTATGAAACAAAAATATCAACAAGGGTCACATACCACTATACAGGGTGTCACCTGAACGACTGTCCCTGTTATTAAAATATTGATTTAATAAAAAGGTATAAATTACGCTGGGACCATCGATATCAGTCATTACATTCATTGGATTGCCTTCCCTTGCAATATGACACATCTCTAAAAATTTTCTTATTTTTATGGTTTGTTTCTGAATCTAATACTAAAATTTCGTCATAATTCATACTGTGACCTGAGGATAAACAATGATTTGCCAATATGCAACTGTGTTTATTCAGTCGTATGTCACTTTTATGTGTTGTAACTCTATCTTTTAGTTTTTGTTTTTTTTGACCTATATATTTCAAATCACAATCCATACATGGGATGCAATAAACTACACTGGACCGCTGCAATAGCAGATCTTTATCTTTTAATTTAGTGAACAGATTATTTATTTATTTAGATACATTTTAATTTAACGCCCTGTAACTTGGAAGCTAGGTCGCTTAAGGCATATTTTCATAGGATTTGTTTAGAAGTAACAGATGGTTAATCTTGTTTATTGATTTATTATTTTATTTTACTTTGTATTTTACTTTCTCCAATTGTTTAACAATAATAGATTCGCTACACATACGTAGCTCCTTTACAATAACAATACAACCTATTCCCTGTATCCTTAATGTATATTGTAGAGTCGAATCCTAATAGCGCTTCTAATGTCAATAATGCCTAGCCAGAATTAATCGCAAATTCTGACAGCGACTTAGCTGTCTTCAACATGCATTAATCCGAAGCAAATTATTGTCCGTTTCCAGTGAGTATAGATCTATTTGTTGAAGCTTATGTTAAATCGATCTGACCATTAGTTAAGGCGGAATCAGCATCGGCGGACATGGGTCAGGTGATATAATTTATATGCAAATAAGGTTAACGGATGCCCAAGGAACAGAGGCGTAGGTGAAAGAAACATTTTTCTTTGACTATAAGACGTAAAATATTTTGTAAAATTTTGTAAATTTCTTCACATCTTTTATAGAAACGTACTAGTTGTTACAACTGCAGTTTATAATAATTATTATGAAGACAAAATTAGGAATCTTGTTATAAAATTGTATTTTGCCACAGAACCTTAAAATAGAGCTTGTCAAAAAATGCTATTTTTGAAATTACCTACTATAGAAAGTGATAGTAAAATTAATATTTTGAAATCAGCGACATTGCCATAAACTTTCAGAAGGATGCCTCTCGTCTAGCCAGGCAAAAGGCATTTCCTTTAAAGAGATTCCTAAGAACCTGTTATTCAAAGGATGAAAGTGGAATACAGTTGTTGTGTTGTTGATCAATTCGATTAACAGCCTCAAAAACTATTAAAAATATGTACTTCAAATTTGGTTCAGTGTAGATCCCTCATATTAACTTTATGGAAGCAGAACAAAAACTAAATTCTCAAACAGTACAAGAACATCCTAAGGACGTCCAAAGGATATCTGTAATTGGATTCCACATCATTTTCAATTTTCATTAGTAGAAAATAAGTTTTTTAATTGAAACATATTTAGAGGGATTCAGATTAAAATAAAACAAACTGTTAATGAACGTGTATGTACTTACAAAAAATAAGCGTATAAATTTAAAAATAATTAAATAAGGACAGTCTAAGAGTAGTCTTAATATTTATATGTTTTAAACTCTGTTTTTCATATTACTTGAGCAATGTACTAATTTCCAATAACGAATTATTGTAAAATTATTTTTACTATATTAATTTATGTTCTTAATTTCTTTCTTCCTTGGAATCGTGCTGGTATTTATCAACATCAACTGTTTGCAATGTTAGTGTGGAAGCTTGATCTTAAGGTAAATAGTTAATTAAACCACTAGCATTGCCAGCTGTCGTTATTGTTAAGTAAATCTAATGCTCTATCTGCTTCTGCTTTTGCTTTATTAATTTTAAATTATCTGGCTTTCCATATTAACTTCTCGTTTTCGCAAAAAATACAAACACGACTTACGGCAACAAAGTATACCATGGCAATTTGCACAGTTTCCATTACACAAGAGCAATACCAATCAATACGTAATGTACAGCGTTTACCATAAGAGTGTGTTGCGACGCAAAATGAAACCAAGTTCCCAGAAATGTGTGTGATTAGTGTGCNATAAAAATAACACAAACTGTTAATAAACGTGTATATACTTACAAAAAATAAACGTATAAATTTAAAAATAATTAAATAAGGACAGTGTAGGAGTAGTCTTAATATTTATATGTTTTAAGCTCTGTTTTTCATATTACTTGAGCAATGTACTAATTTCCAATAACGAATTATTGTAAAATTGTGCATTTTGATCTTAGACCAAAGTTTCCATTTAAGGGGAACATAATTATGAAAAAGTTAAATCTGTTCATTGAACTATCTGATCTTCAAAAAATGCGAATTTGTGTAAAACTGTAATTTTGATTTTCATCTATGTTCCGCTGTTAAATATTTTACATAAAAAACCCAAAAGGCAGAAATGTTGTCGTTGGAAATGGAAAGTCTGCAGAAGAAAATCCTCTTTAATACCAAATAATATTTCGTTTGACAGTTGAAACCCCTCAGACTCATTATAATCCCCAAGCTACTAATTCATATTTGTTCAAATTTTACATGAAGGCAGTACTATGATGAAATTGCACTACCAAACTTGAAGTCTATATTTTTAGCTGTTCTTCAGTAATTCATCAAAAACTTTTTGGCTTTGTTTGTTTTATTTCAGGAATAAATATTGCTCTTGCTTTTTGTGTATTTTATTTAACGAAAATAAAGGTTATCGCTACGTGTGTAGTGGTATACAAATGATTTTAGTTTTTTACATATTGTCATCTTCCCTTCTTCCATACTATTTGTAATACATTTTTTATGAAATCAAGAACTGTTGTTTGCGTTCCCAGTCAACAGTGCATTATTTCTGTATTTAATTATTAAATACATGTTCTTTTAAAGTTTTCTTCAAAAGCTCAAAGACATGATGACCAGAAGGAATAAAGTTAAAGTGTACGGATTGTGATACAGGAAATTTCAGTCAGCCAAGTTGAACAGAAGCTGCCCAACTACCTGAAGGTGTACATATTCATTAATAAAAGGACGCTTCTTAGATAAAATTTTTTTAAAACAGGTAGACAAAGTACACAAAGTTGTCAGTTTATGGTACATGATATGTTTCGTGTACACAAAAAAAAATATTTAATATTGTATAAAGACGTATTGTATACCAGACATAAAAGATAAGGAGAAATTTCATTAATCTGTTTTCCTCCCTCCCAGTACCTTCAGGAATCTTTCTTTTCTATGCATAAGCGGCTGCTTTTATTATTAAAATTACATTTATTATAAAATTTTAGTTTATTTCATGAATAGTTTAATACCTTCGAGTTTATTAGGGAAACATATTTTCCCCATTTACACAACTTATATAATGCATACAAGTTTTTTATATGTACTGCACTGCACTGTCAGTTCTATAAGAATAAAGCGTATATACGCCTGATCTGTATGCAACTCAAATTGCAGACACGATCATGTTTTCAATACAAATTAATTCTTTCATTAGGAGGATTTATGTACGACTTAACAATGTCATGGAATGAAGCTAAACAAAAAGTACAGGGATCCTAATTAGTTCTATTTACGTTTAATTACGTCTTTTCAAGAATTATTTTTTAGTTTATTAAAATAAGAATAAATATTTCACTTTAGTAAAACATAGTTACAAAAATACGGTACCTACTTAACTTGTTTGCCAAAGAAAAACAGCTCCTTTATAATCAACTTTAACCTTTAACTTTATTTTTTCGATGTAGTAATTTAAACAGTTTCAAGTTGTGAAGCTAATATGTCAGGTGTTATTACATTTCGCAGAGATTAAAAAAATTTTTGAGTAAGTAGAAGAGAGCCATGAAACCGTCACTCACTTAAATTGAAAGCCGATAAAAATATCTGGTATTAAATAATTAAAAATCCTATAACAGCAACAAAAGCCATAACAATTCTAGGTTATATGAATAAGAAGAAAATTAAAGTTTATTTACGTCAAATACACATGGAGCATTTTTTGTGTCAAAGATTTGGTGTATTTTCATCAAGTTCAAATAGGATAATATTCATCCGGTTAATTTTTAGAACTTATAATAAACAATTTATTTTAGAATATGATAAGTAAGGCTTGTAAAGAACATGTTTTTGTATTAAAGTAGAAATAAAATATAAATTACACAATAAAAAACAATAAAGTGTTCCAAAAACATGAATGAGTACATATATCTTGTATATTTTTTCCATTCCGATTTTCCAGGGCATTTTTTAGTAAAACGCAAAAATATCCAGTAAAATAGGGTGAAATATTGAGGGTAAGATGAAGCTTTATAATGAAATGCTACAATTTGTAAATACATTGACAAAACATTTTAAAATAATAAGAACATTTGCCTATTTGTTACTCAAATGTCTCAATTTTTTAAATATTCATAACGCATTTCTTTGGGTCGGTGGTAAATGCCAATTTCCACGGTTCAATGCCGCCGTAATGGCTATTTTGGATTTAAGAATTTTGGAATTAAAACCTTATATTCGTGATTGGCGACTTAGGTACAAGTTTCAGTCATAATCTTTTATTCAGGAATTTTTGGATTCGAACTTGAGATTCAGCGACCCCAAAAACCCACGGCAAAGAACTGAATAGAAAAATGTGTGACTTAAAGGAGTAAATAAAGATAAAGTATATTATATTTTTTGGTATGTTGTCTATCAACAAACATTTCTATATTTTGTAGTATAAAACATACGGTTTTTCACTTTGTTTTGCACTAACATTCGTTATTTGATATTAGGCATGGAATTAACTCCTCGCAAGAATGTGGATTTATTTTACATATATTTCTTTCCAGTGCCCAAAATATTATTTTAACATGTTTTCTCAAAGTATTTACAAATTTTTGCTTTTCATTACAAAGGTTTACCTTATTTTCAGTATTTCAGCCTATTTTAGGGAATATTTTAGCGTTTTAATAAAACATGACCTGGTAAATCGGTTTTTTGCTACGGATTCGGATTCAGTATTAAAAAATACACAGGATATAAGTACTCATGTCTCTGGTATAAATCTTTTATTGTAGGGCTCTGTTGTCCATACGAGCGTATTCACCATTTCCTAAATTAATAACCTGTTCAAACTTAATTATCTATCAAAAAATAAACTTTATTGTGTCCAAGCTTTTTTGAAATTGTAAATGTCTAATTTTCAAAATTACTGGCATTAGTAGCACATGTACATACATACTACTAACATAGAAAGGAAGTAAGTATAAGAGACAGAGAAAAAAAACACACAAACAAAAAGTTAACAAACGCCATGGGAGAAGTTGGCCAGTATATTGGGTTGTATGATCTTACTCTTATATTTTAACCACAGAACACGACTCTTAAGTCAATTTGCCTTGCCACTAGCACCCATCATTTTTGAGGAAATGTCTACGCAATTCATAAAATATACACGAATATACCAGGAAGGTAGGGGAGACTACTATCGAAATAAGTGAAATAAACCCCTGAGTTTGGAAACCGATATTAAGAAAACGTAGAGGCAAAAAAACTTGAAATTTGGACCATAGCCTCACTATTACTTTATTGTATGCTAAAATTTCAGTTAGTTTTGTTATCCCATTTTTTAGTTATAAATGAAAATGTTGAAAAAATCACTAGAGACCGACCGATTAATCGGCTTCGGCCACATTCGGCCATTATTTAAACCTTCGGCTAAGAATCGGCTTCGGCCAAAACCGAAGGTACCGTTTGGGACGCCGCTGGACTTAACAAATCTAATCAAATTAATTAGGGGTTAAATTAGCCCCTTAACAAATAGCTCTGCCAAATTACAACAAAATTGGGTAAAGGGTGTTTAAAATATTTACGAAACAGCTTTTTTTTATAAAAGATTAACACCCTGTATCTTGAAAACGAAACATATGCGGACTAATGTTTATATGAACTTTTTGTATTAAAATCACTCAAATAATCGTCTATTGAATTTATTGTACATACTTAATTTACACCCTATATACAGGGTGTGCCATTTAACACTCCCGCTGCCAATATCTCCGAAATGAAGAAATTTTAGTTCCGGAAATTGGGGTTGTTAGGTCCCTCGAATAGCTTCAAATTGTAGTTAGAATTGTCAGTTCAAATCTTTCTGTATAGATGGAGTAGCGATACTAAAAAATTGTTTGTTTCCTGGAACGTTAAATTTTAAGTAATTTTTGTAATATAAAGTTTTTCCCTATATTTACTTGTTTTCGAGATATGTCGACTTCAATAGGCAATGTATAATATAACAGGAAAATATATTATTTTATCTAAATCACACCGAGACAAAATATTCTTTTAAAATATTGTTACAATGACTTGATTCACACCACATACTAACTAACAAACAATAAATTATAAAAAAACAAATGATTAACTACAGAAAAAAAATTGTACAATGGTAAATCGTATAACTAGTATAGTTAAATTGAAAGACGCAAACTGATAAAACTGTAATTATTGGAAAACTAATATGTGTCATCTGTCATTATTTTGTTTTAAACAAATAACATGAGCCACCTACGACTGCATTTTTTAATAACATTTGATAAAATACGGTTCGTCTCTGCAACTTATAAGATTTACTATTTATACGATTTACCATTGTACATTTTTTTCTCTGTAGTTGATCACTTGTTTTTTATAATTTATTGTTTGTTAGTTAGTATGTGGTGTGAATAAAGTCATTATAACAATATTTTAAAAGAATATTTTGTCTCGGTGTGATTTAGATAAAATAATATATTTTCCTGTTATATCATACATTGCATATTGAAGTCGACATATCTCGAAAACAAGTAAATATAGGGAAAAAGTTTATATTACAAAAATTACTTAAAATTTAACGATCTTTCAGATGGACTGCATTTCCACGTTCTAGGAAACAAAAAAATTTTTTAGTATCGCCACGCCATCTATACAGAAATATTTAAACTAACAATTCTAACTACAATTTGAAGCTATTCGAGGGATCTAACAACCCCAATTTCCGAAATTAAAATAAATTTCTTCATTTCGGAGATATTGGTAGCGGGAGTGTTAAATGGCACACCCTGTATAGGTATTATATTTCCAAAACATTATGCATTTATTTTTGACCTACTTTTATGTTCTGTTTATCTTATCATATTTTTGTTATTAGTGTTCAAATTAATAAAAATATTTTCGGCTTCGGCATCGGCTTCGGCCGAAGGTGACCCATAAACCGAAGTTCGGCTTCGGCTTCGGCCAAAAAAATCACATTCGGTCGGTCTCTAAAAATCACGGTTTTCTGCCTACAAAATTGATACCTTTCACTTTAACTCGTAATTTTTTTGTTAATTGATAAAAATTTAACTCGTAATTTTTTTGTTAATTGATAAAAAAATTCCAAATTTTTACTGACGATAAGTCTAACCATTGTCTTCAGTACTGTGAAAGTCATTTGTCTCAAAAGCTCTTCTTCTTTTTTTATTTTTAAGCAAAACAGAAGGGAGTGCTAGTGCTATCTCTGTAAATATTGCATTCTTGAAAAAAAGAAAAAAACTGACTCAAATAGTAAATAATTGTAAACAACAATCTGAACAAATTTGTTAAAATGATTAGTTATAAAGGCTATACTGTATACCCTGCATCGGGCCGTGAACATAATTGACGATTCCGATAGTGTTTTTAAGAATATCGTATTTATAACAGTATTATTTTAACAATTCTTTTCAGATTGTTGTTTACAATTATTTACTACCTATGTCAGTTTTTTTCTTTTTTTAAAGAATACAATATTTACGGAGATAGCACTCCATTCTGTTTTGCTTAAAAATAAAAAAAAAGAAAAGCTTTTGAGACAAATTACCTTCACAGAACTAAAGACAATAGTTCAGCTTATCGTCAGTAAAAATTTGGAATTTTTTTATCAATTAACAAAGAAATTAAGACGAGTTAAAGTGAGAGGTATCAATTTTGTAGGCAGGAAACCGTGATTTTTTCAACATTTTGATTAGTAACTAAAAAATAGGATGTCAAAACTAACTGAAATTTTAGCACACAATAGAGTAATAGTGAGGCTATATATGGCCCAAATTTCAAATTTTTTTGCCCCCTCATTTTCTTAATATCGGTTTCCAAACTCAGGGGTCAATTTCATCTATTTCGATAGTAGGGACTTGATTCGCGTAATGTATGTTTTTGGTAAGGGCCTTATATCCTCCGAACTTTTAATAATAAAGAAGGACGAGCCAAAGCAGGTATCTCATTTGATATTTTCTTAAATTTGCAACGAATGCCGCCCATGAGCACTAGTCTCTATATTCGATTTTTATCGTTTTAAAGTATTTACTACTTTATGGCATATGAATCTACTCATACAAAGTAACCTGTGTAGGTGCTACGAATGCATGACTAGTACCACACGAGGTAGGTACCCCATGGGCTGTAGATGTGACCTACTGATACAAAGTGACCTACAGATTGTAGGTCACTGTGCCAGTAGGTACACGTGCCAATAGACAGTAAGTAGCAATACCATTTAAAGATATGACATGTGACATATGTTTTGGAAATTCAAATATCTTATGATGAGAGATATCCAAAAAGCAAAACCATTTTTCTGTTTTCTCACCTATGACATACTGAAAACTAATAAGTGAGAAAACGGTCTTTGTTTGGCAACAATATCATTAGTTAAAAATTATAAAAATCAATGTTAGTCTACGTGTCACTTATGGACTCGAATACCACCACGGCCAGTTTCACAATCGTTGGTTATTTTTTTGATTTTTTGGATCAGCTCATATTTATGGGTTATGTTTGACATATTAGGTATATGAAAGGATTAGAAAGTAGTTGGAGCAATTTTCAGTATGTGGCGCAGCTAGTTAAAAAATTTATTATGTTACCATATATTGTGTAATGCCGATGTTTGTTTTGATCAGAAAATTTTATATTTATAGACTTGTGAAGGCTACACATTCAAACTGAGTCTCAAATCTCAATGAAAACGCTATTACACTTTTGGATCTAAGAGCCGATCCTGAGAAATGAGCTCCGATTAAACGACAAATTGAAGGGCCTGCGGAAGCGATTTTTATCGTTGAAATATATTCGTTGCAGTAAGAAGACAATCTGAACTTGTGAGAAGACTCCCGTAATGATATGTTCAGTTCATTTATTTAAGAAACAAAATCGGTTCTTGTCGTGCAGTTCGGTATATTACAGAGTTAGGTGCAGCATAAAGCTGTACACAGTCACGTCTACAGTCAATATAAGAAGTAAAGGTAATGTCTTCATTACTAGAAAGCTCACTTTTAAGAGAAATTTAAAAAACTGAAGCCGAGTGTGCAAAATCGACATCGGGAAAGCTAAAATTAGTAGTAGTTCATTAGTATTCGTAGCAAAACTCTACTTCACAAGAATGTGATAAAGCAAATTATTAGATCTTACTTTTTTCAGTGGAAAGTTCCACATCTGATATGAAATTTGTTAACTTTGACGTTAAATTAATTTATGAATTAACGTAAAATATGAATATGCAGCTAATGAGCGTCAAGATTTTCAATGTCCCATTTTAATAGATACACGAGAATATCTCTTCAGTGAGGACACCGATGCAAAAATAAAATGAAAGTTGTTCAGTTCACTGAGGGAGAGCGGCTAATGACCTTGAATTTGACCTTAATGAAGGTCATTTGGATGTCAACAAGTTTAAACGGGATCCTCTATTTTTTACCCTGGAAATGGATCGGGCAGAAAGTTTTATATCAGGATGTTATATCAACTTTGACCTTGCGGTCAAGGTCAAAGCCACAGCAAGTTCGCCACCCCTGAAGTAACCTGACGTAACATCATTAGATTTTTACTTGTGGGGATACCTCGAAGATACACTTTATAGGGAAAGACCAACTACTCCTGACGATATAAGAATGAGGAATGCCTGTATTCGTATAAAGCCTGATGTTATGTCATGCACTGTAGCTATTTTCCAGCAGTCTCCTATTCTGCCTCCAAATCAGTGATGCTACATTTGAGCATTTATTGCCTTGATATTCTAAACAGATAATTCACTCAAAACTCAGCCTTTTTCAGGGCTACATGATGTACAAAATGCGATCGTGCAACCTCCTCGTGGTGTATATCAGGTCACATTAATGCTGACGATGAAAAACTGAAAAAACCTTAAAAATACCACACCAACGCTTGATTTGATCCTATTGGAAGGTAGGTACTCGGTTGTAGAATTTATCGCTTTTTCAGGATCTGGTATCAGGAATACAAATTCCGACATAAAGTTAAATAAAGACAACCTTTAATCAATCTTCAAATGACATTCAAGGTTAAAAACAAGATCATCGATCTGTGGTCCCGAACATCCTTAACAACATTTTTAAAGGTCATTAAGATCAATTTCTGTAGTTGACCTTCAAATGACCTTGAAAGTATAGTCAAGATAAAATTCAAGTCATGATTGAGTAAGCTGATAAAAAGCCCATCGACTCTGGGGGCAAGCATCTTATTCCGAGGTTACTTCAGGAGTGACGAATTATTTGAACTCGCACTGACCTTAACCGTGACCGCAAGGTCAAAGTTTAGATGACAGCCGAATGTAACATTTTCTGCTGATTTCATTCCCAGGGTAAAAAATAGAGGGTCACATTTAAAAATATGAAGTTGACCTTCAATTGTCCTTCAAGTTCATGGTTAAGGTAAAATTCAAGGTCACCAACTGCTTTTCCTTATGGAACTGAACAACGTTCATTTAGGTAATTTTTGAAGCGGAGGCTAAACTGATGTGATATTTACGTGTATTAATTAAAATGGGACACCTGGTATATGCAATATGGAATTAACTTCCACAGTATATGGTTTTTTCCTCTAAAACTAGCCTAAGTGTAGGACAAGTATTTTTATTTACTGAAATTGAAATATTCTCTACAATTACCGTATTAATAGTCGAAACAATTAATTAAATCATGAAATATACTGAAGCGTTCCAGCCGAGCGCACATCAAATTTGTAGTCCTGAGAAACAATAGAAATTGTAAATGTAACCCATATTATCGTCAGTGTTAGCATGGTCGTTAATGATGTATACAACTCATTTGCCGTTATAGATTACTATTTGTCATGCTAATAAATTTGAGCAGTTTACAATATCATCGAATTCCAAAACAGCAATTGAATTGATTATACACAGAAGAGTATCTGTATTTCGTAAAGTGATAAATGAGGATTTGATTACTGTTTTGTACAGTGGCATAAAGCAATCAAGTAAGTCTAGGTAACAAATCCTTTTCGTTTGGCATGTCCTGCGCCTCCATAAATCAATGCAGCGCAATGTCATTTATAAAAAAATTAGTCATTATTCAGTTTCGTTTGCTATATTTAGAACTAATTAAGTATACATAAAGGTAAACTCTTTTTCATTTCATTGATTTTCCTTGTCCGCTTTCTATAAATAAATTCCCTTGGCTTTACTATCTATCAACATGGAATTTATTGTGGAAATTATCGTCCTTCTTTCCAACTCGAATTGATAAAACAATCAAAGTTTACCATTACCTAATGAGTTTTTATTGATATGTTCCCATCTCGATTCTGTTTTCTAGAAATAATTTGTTTGAATTCTACCCATATTAGGGTCCATTTTCGAAATTCCATGAAATCTATCTTGCACCTTTAAATGTTATTTATGAACCTTGTACTATATTGTCTATGGATTAATTAATTTATTTTTATGATAACTAGTTTTCTATTTTGGGATCAAATAAAGTAATAAAAAATGTTCTGTTCGTTACGCAACTATATATCACACTGACTGAAAACTTTCATGATTGCATTAGAGTAATAGAAAATGTCCTGTTCAGGATAAATTTAAGCAAGATTTTCTTTTGCCGATATGGTAAATCTACAGTATCCGTTTCTATACTCTGACTGGTTTGACCTTCCTGACCCTACGTTCTCAAGTATCGGATTACTATAACTGAAGTTCAATTCATTTACCAAGCGATTTTCTAGAAAGATATAGTAGTTCCTGTTTCCGGAATATTTGACTACTTTCCAAACTGTGGGGCTTCGAAAATATGCGGTATAGGATACTAGAGGCGTTATTTATGCCTGTAGTAAGATGACTAATAGACTCTATTCTACCATTAATATTATTACTCAGTAGAATTCATTTAAATTCAACGACATTTTTGTCTTATATTTAATGATTTTAGTTTAGATTCATATATATAGTTACTATTTTATGTTGATGTCACGTTTATTTCACAACTAAAGATTCGTTTCATTTTTTATATATTTTTTTCAGAAATAAATAATCAGTTACGTCTACTTAAAACGACTTATATACTGAAACTATAATAATGCAATCTTCCAAAAATTTCATTTTGTAATATTTGTTTTTAGAGTGACAATATTTAGACACCATTTTTTATTTTTATTTTGGGTACTTATTAATTACTAGCTAAAGGGGTGTCCCAAAATTCTCGCAAGAAGTAATTTTGACAAAAAAGCACAGATTTTTTAATTAAAACACAACACAGAAATGAGACAACCCCCAAATCCAAAGCCAAAGGCTGTGCGGGAGGGGGCTACACTTGAAAAAACGCGGACAAACACCCATTATCCATAGGCATTGTCGGTGCCGACGCCAGGGGTCGAACCCGGATCAGAATAGAAAGTCTGGCCGAGAAATGCTTGCCACTGCATGCTCGACCGACTACGCTACCGCGTGGTGATAAAAATTGTCATTTTTTTATTGATTTACCTATAGGGTTATGTATGGAATAGCAAAGGGCCTCCACGGATTTACTGACACATAAGCATTCTTCTATTGGAATTTTCCATGACCGTTCTGCATAAATGCGGCTGAATTTTGTTGATCTAGCGCTTGATTTTCTGTTTCAAGGCGTGGGTGACCATGGCCATATTGGCACAATCCTTAAACTTCAAAAAACCCCAAAGATAAAAGTCCAACGGCGTTTAATCGCATGTCTAGGCGGTCAATTCTGGTCACCAAAACGGGATATTACACGACCAGGTAATGACTCATGTGGTAATTGAATTGTTTCTCGAGCTGTATGGCATGTGGCACCGTCTTGTTGAAACTACATGTTGTTTACATCCGTACCTTGCAATTTAGACACAGAAAAACTGGATTAGCATATCGCGATAGAGAGCACCATTAACTTTTATTGTCTGACCAGCAGCATTTTTGAAGAGAAATGGCCCAATGATGCCTTTACTGAGAAATATCAAGGTCATGGGTAAAGTTTACTAATGGCATCGTGTTCGGCGTCTCAAAATACTACGAAAATGATTTGGACAAAATTTAGGAAAACATCAGTTTTGACCCATATTTGGAAATTTTTACCCAACAATTTTACTTTTCTCCGAAATTCATCGACAAGTCATGAATTTTGTCTACAGGATCATTTTCTGCGCATCGAATTCCTTCGGAAATGATATGTGAGTTTCTTGGGTTTGGACTTTTTTCGTGTGGCTATTATTAATATTATTATTATTATCATCCTGCGAATTATCACAATTATAAGTATTACAAGACATATGCATATGAAAATATTTTAATGTAACGTTCTAGAATTTACGAAGTTCAAAAAATGTTTAGAATTGCTTTTAATAGATTTCTCAGACTCGTCAACATGATTAGTCAACCTCAGGGGTAGTTTCAGATAAAAATATTTCACTTACGGCCAATTTCACAATCGTTGGTTATCTTTTTAGTAAGGTAACCTTGACTCAAGAGTTGATTTGTGTTAAACAATTGAACTGTTTCACAACTAGCTATTACGTTTTCAAGTAAGCCAACCTGGGGTTAAACTGATTTTTAGAGTGTTGTTACGAATTTATTGCAATGGACAAGTGACAAAATTTAGAAGAAGAGGAAGAAATAACCTAACATATTATGTAACAGTCGCTTATTTGTGTGAGAAAGTAAGTCCTGTCTACTTAATTTAAGTATTATTTAGCATTATATACTGTGCTATTTAATTTTTGTGCAATAAGAAGCGCTTACATGTGAAGAGGAAAATTTGTTAGTACTCCTGGTCGACAAATACAGGGTGTCTCATAATTAGCTTCCAACCCTGAACAGGCCGATTCTATGATCAAAACTAAGTAAAAAAGTTCATATGAACATGGGTCCGGAAATGCTTCCTAAGGGCACAGGGACCCATTGAAGAGGGAGGAATGGAAATCATTTTTTTGCAATATCTCTCAATCGCGTTGTGATAAATGAATGAAATTTGGTATACACAGCTAAATTTTGATGAGCAATTTGATGGACTAATCCATTTATTTCCACAAGGTCCATTGGGGTGGGTACGGGGGGGCCCTTGGTACTTTGCGTGTGTAACTTTTTCATCTTTGACTTTTTAACAAATTGGACAGCAAATTCCGTTTTCCCGAACTGTTTTACGTTAAAAAGGTACTCTTGTTTCAAATCGTTATCTTTAACGGTTTCTGAGAAAATCGCTCTTGAATTAATCCCACTTTGGTCAATTTCATAGTAATTTAAACAAAAAATAATAATAATAATTTAATACGTAATCAGTAATACACATTATTGATGTAGAACAATTATGATATGATGATTTGTTTATGGCTTTTGCGATGGTAATGCTGCGCGGCAGAACGCGAGTACGGCAGAAGGTTTCCAAACAGAAGGCTGACATCAAGGAGGACATTCCTCACTGTATTCCGCAATTTAGCTGCAACCGTCACTTTTCGAAGGGATCATAAGATGGAAACTTAATTTTGATAACAGACAACAAGCTATTTTAAAAACTGTTCAAAAAACCCTCCACCTTCTCTGATACAAAGTCTTGCCCTACGTGTAACACTTCTCGAAGCTATTAAGATGCTAAAACGGTTTTGACGAATTTCATTGGCTGCATCATTGATACGCTGCAGCAATTCCTCACGGGTATCGACTTCGGTGGCGTAAACTTTTTGATTTAGATATCCCCAGAAAAAGAAGTCCAGCGGGGTTAGGTCGGGAGAACGCGGCGGCCAAGCTACCGGTCCGTGCCTCCCTATCCACCGTCCAGCGAAATTTTCGTTTAGGAAATTTAGAACATTGCGACCACTATGTGCCGGGGCTCCATCGTGTTGAAAAAACATGTTACGTCGTAAATTTAGAGGCAGATCATCGAGAATTTGGGGAAGATTTTCTTGAAGTAAGTTTAAATAAAGATTTGAATTGAGACGTTGTGGAATTTCAATAGGTCCAATCAGAGTGTCGTGAATTATTCCCGCCCATAAATTTATGGAAAACCGTTGCTGGAAGTTTGTTCTCCGAACAACATGTGGGTTCTCTTCTTCCCAATAATGAGAATTATGAAAATTTAATTTTCCATTTCGGGTAAAAGTAGCTTCGTCACACCACAAAATTTTGGAAGCTTGCTCGTTGTCCAGCGACAAAATCCAGCGACAAAATTGCATACGTGGCGCAAAATCTTCTGGTATCAAGCCATGTACACGTCGATAGTGATAGGCATGTAGACCTTGTCGCTTTAATATTCTTCCAACCTGAAATGTTAGTAGCACATCTAATCAATTCTGTTAAGGAAATCTTTAAGATATGTAGTACCGTTGGCCGAGGAACATTTATTTGCCTTGAAATGTTCCGTATGCTAGTCGTAGGATCTTGTTCAATAGCGTCAAGGACCTCCGCTTCCCTATTAATCCTGGGACGTCCTTGACCCGGTGCCTTTCGAAAAGTGGCGGTTGCAGCTAAGTTGCGGAATACCGTAGGGAATGTCCTCCTTGATGGCAGCCTTCGGTTTGGAAACCTTCTCCCGTACTCGCGTTCTGCCGCTGCAGCATTACCATCGCAAAAGCCATAAATAAATATCATATCAACTAACTCTTGTCCCGTAAACTCTTCCATTTTTTTCGCTTAGAACTATTAAATTGGCAATCGGGTTGACAATACTTTGACATAAGAATACCTTGATAATTTTGTTTAAATTACTATGAAATTGACCAAAGTGGGATTAATTCAAGAGCGATTTTCTCAGAAACCGTTAAAGATAACGATTTGAAACAAGAGTACCTTTTTAACGTAAAACAGTTCGGGAAAACGGAATTTGCTGTCCAATTTGTTAAAAAGTCAAAGATGAAAAAGTTACACACGCAAAGTACCAAGGGCCCCCCCGTACCCACCCCAATGGACCTTGTGGAAATAAATGGATTAGTCCATCAAATTGCTCATCAAAATTTAGCTGTGTATACCAAATTTCATTCATTTATCACAACGCGATTGAGAGATATTGCAAAAAAATGATTTCTATTCCTCCTTCTTCAATGGGTCCCTGTGCCCTTAGGAAGCATTTCCGGACCCATGTTCATATGATCTTTTTTACTTAGTTTTAATCATAGAATCGGCCTGTTTAGGGTTGGCAGCTAATTATGAGACACCCTGTATAAATATATTGTTGAATAAAAATACTTACCTGCAGAGGTTCTTAGAAAATGTCCATTGACAAAAAAATTTAATGTCAAAAGTAGCTGTTCTTTGGCATTGAGATAGTTATTTCTACATAAGAAAATAAAAAAATAGGTATTGTAATTTTCAAAATATATATAAATATGGAACATGTACCTTTCTTTCCGTACGGTGATTAATAATATCCTGTATTTCTTCTAATACATTTTCTACTGTACGTATGGAAAGCCTAAAACTTGTGAAAAAGTCTTTTGGGTCATATTCTTCAAAGAAATTTAGCCTGAAATTTAGTAGTCTCCTAATCATCCCATCACTACTGTAAGCACTTACCTCGTAATCTTCATAATTCATTACTGATTTATTTTTTTAATAACAGTTACCTCTTTAACTTAACATGAGGTTAACTTTAACTACAAATCTTGAGGTTAACTTATACATAAGGTTCTGGTTATCGCTATCATGACATAACCAAGACATTGAAGTTAACCAGATGTCGTCAAACAGCTCACTTGCAGTTAACCTTTGGTAAGGAATTAACTGTTAGTTAGCCACACATTGTGAAACTGGGTGTAAGGCATATTCGGTTCAGTTAATATAATTTTGTCTGAGAAATATTACGAAATTTTGAAACATTTTGTGTATTAATAAATTTAATGAAACATTCTGTGTATTACTAAATATATTGGAGAAAATAAACCAGATGTTCAAAATAATAACTAAAGCATCAACCATGGCAAACTGCGAGACAATGTACATGTTGGATAACTCTGCTTTTGCAGGTTTATGTATATTTTATCTGGATTTTAAGTGATAATCTTCTGAAATCCGTCTAGTCTGCCTTCCAGGTACGGACATTTAACTGATTGTGAGACAAACGAAAAGCTTGTTATATATTCGTGCTTGTTATATGTTCAAGTATTGTTAGTTTTTGTAGTTTTATAAATGAAAATAATACTTAACAGTCTGTACTTTAGATATCTAGACAAGTTCATAAACTACCCACTCTTTTCAACATATTGACACACATATACAGGGTGTCTCCAGGTCGGGTTGCCTATACCTGAAATGGATACAAAATTTCAATTGTCAAAGAAAATCATTTTCCTCAAAAATTTTTGCTTGCCCAGAAACCCTTGGCAAGATAGTCATTTGTTCAATTTAATGCACAGGGTGTTCAAAAATTTGGAAAAAGTAGAAACAGTGAAGAGTAAAGTACCTTAAATCTTAACGCTACGTGAAAAAGTTGCTTGGAATTAAATTTTATGGTTAAATATGAAAGCATGGCCTTCTAGCTAATACTCGATATCCTGGGATATTCTAGGACTCTACTTATTTTTTAATACTTTCGGGGAAGCCATTCTATTTAAAAAATATTGCTTTATTGAAAAACAGATACACGTGTTCATATATTAATAATTTATTTTTTTATACAGGGGGATCAAAAACCTCAAAAACTTTAATCCAACATTTATTTTGAGAACACAGCAGAATCAGTATGTACGCGCCATTACAAAACTATTCTACATGAAGTCCGCCAAGTTCAACACACCTCCAATCTTTTTCTAAATGCAGCGTAGGTCGAATGTATGGCAATAGCTTCAATTATCCTGCTTTTCAAGAAATCAACATTGTGTTGCACTGGTTCTCTGTACACTCTTTCTTTCAAGACGCCTCAAAGGAAATAATCAAAATACCAATAATTTGTAGAAGTCAATTGTTATCAATAATCGTTTGACATTAGGTGTTGATATCTAATTTTATTCAAATAATGCTTACTTTACAGCATCGAATTTATCTTGTTAAATGTTACAGTATCGGTAACATTTCTTATAGCCAAGCAATTGAATTGTTTCATGAAAAATATCCAGATGTTAAAGTTACCCGCCAAAATCTGAGAAAACTAATTCGAAAATTTGAATTAACTGGTGATGTAAAAAACGTAAAAAGGTCAAAAAAGTGACACTATGACGATGATGCAGCCACAATACTAGTTTTGAATTCAGTAGAAGAAAACCCGAGACTATCACTAAGGAAGATATCTAAACAAATCGATGTTAGCAAGACACATATTCAGAGGATTTTGGTAGAAAATAAGTTTAAGGCTTTCAAACTAAAAGTAATTCACACTCTAAAAGTTGGTGATGATGCACATCGTTTGGAGTTCTGTTTAGAGATAGGAGAAAGGATTGTGGTAGATAGACATTTTCACAAAAATATAATTTTTTCCGATGAAACCACCTTTTCTATCAATGGAGTGGTATCGTCGCAAAATTGTCGTTTTTGGTCTCAAGAAAATCCTTCCTTTACAGTTACTTCAAGAAGTTAAAGGTTCAAAAAAGGAAATGTTTGGTGCGCGATTACTTTCAACCGAATAAGTGGGCCATACTTTTTTGAAGTAAATTTAAATCAATACACGTACCTGGAGATGCTAGACATGTTTTTCTGGCCAGAATTAGAAGAACATTTGGAATATAGACAAAAAGCGTATTTCCAACAAGACGGATGTCCAGCTCACTCAACAATTGTAGACCGCAATTTGTTTAACAGAAAATTTCGAGAGAAGTGGATAGGAAGATATGGCCCTATTTGTTAGCCAGCAAGGACCCCTGACTTGTCGCCACTTGATTATTTCCTTTGGGGCTTCTTGATAGAAAGAGTGTACAGAGAACCAGTGCAATACAATGTTGATTTCTTGAAAAGCAGGATAATTGAAGCTGTTGCCCAAGTAAATGAAGAAATGATACATTCGACCTACGCTGCATTTAGAAAAAGATTGGAAAGGTGTGTTCAACTTGGCGGACTTCATGTAGAATAGTTTTGTAATAGCGTGTACATACTGATACTGCTGTGTTCTCAAAATTGGATTGGATTAATGTTTTTGAGGTTTTTGATTCTCCTGTATAAAAAATAAATTATTAATATACAAACACGTGTATCTGTTTTTAATAAGTAGACTCCTAGAATATATCAGAATGTCGAGTATTAACTAGAAGGCCATGCTTTCATATTTAAACATAAAATTTAATTCCAAGCAACTTTTCCCCATTACTTATTCACGTAGCGTTAAGATTTAAGGTAGTTTACTCTTCACTGTTTTTACTTTTTCCAAATTTTTGAACACCCTATACATCAAATTGAACAAATGACTATCTTGCCAAGGACTTCTGGACAAGCAAACATTTTTATGAAGAATGATTTAATTTTTCAAATGAAATTTTGTATCCATTTCAGGTATAGGCAACTCGAACTGGAGACACCCTGTATATCATCGTTATTGAATGTAGTATGTAAACAATTTCAATTGCTTATACATTGTAAGAAATATGATTAATCCTATCACAAAATACCCACCATAATTTTACATTTATAAACTTATAAATCAAACTTTTTATATTTTATTTACTGTCAAGAGTTATCAATTAAAGATTTGTTGCTCCAGTAAGTTTGATTATATATTTTAGCCATTTTGAAATATTTTCATCAAATTTTGAATATTTCTTTGGAAGAAAATATGGATATAAACTGGATCAGTAGAAATGCTGATACAAATTGTTTTTTTCTCATCTTCGTCCACAAAAATTGCCAAAGTAATATACAATCCTATAGAATGTATTGTTATGTTATTCTGAATTCTTAAATCCTACCTGGTATTATTGGGTGTTTCCCAAAATCCGAAAACCCTATAAGAAATGCCAGAAAATAATACCATTCCCGATGTTATTATACCAAGCAGGATATCATAATTCAAAATAACTCTAATTGCGTTATATATCTATAATCCAAGAACAGAACAGAAAAATTCAGTAAAATTTTATGATTTCCTAGAAATCCCGATCTGAATACAACAGTCAGCAGTTTCTTATATAATTACGAGAATCCTGAATGTCATCATCATGAGAATCATGAATGTCATACGTACGTACTTTTTTTTACAAAAAAATAAAAAGTAAAAGTAATATTTATAGCCTTCTTGGAATTACCATTATTAAATTTTCCAAAAAATTTTACCCTAAAATCAAAAAGGTTACATTTTTAAGAGTTTTAAGATAAGCCGTAATTTTTATAAGGAATTACATTTCCTCAAATATTTACATATAAAAACGTTTTTTTTTTTCTTTAGCTCAATAAACCCCTATATTTTTCCAGTGTATTTTTTACTTACTCATTGTACATACCTACAGATGTACAGCATTTTTAATAAAAGGTCTAAATGTGATAAAAATATACAGTGTGTCCCCGGATGTGCTCCCGCACTCATGTAAACTTTTTTATTGTTAATTTTTCAATCAATATGTAATAAAACGTACAAATGTGCCATTAATTTTTATTTTCGTTTAAAACTGTATTTAACAAAGTTGTTTGAGAATTCAAGAACTGCTTAAATACGGGGTTTAGTCAGAAAGGAACAATAATCACATTTTGCAAATAAGAAGACGCAATTTTTAACTATCTTACTTAAAGTAGACAAAAATAGGAAAAAATAAATAAGTACACTTTTATTCTAAATTTAATATAATGTAAAAATATCTTGGTAGAACAATTTCCGGGTTGCTTGCCACATCGTCGGTTTAGGTTTCTTGACGTTTCGAGAGATATATCGTTCTCTACCTCAGAAGTAACTTTGGAAGTTTTCGAGTTTTTGAAAAGAGTGATGTCTCTGGAAAAGTCAAGAAACCTAAATCGACGACGTGGCAACCTGCCCTGAAATTGTTCTACCATTAACAACTGCCCCGGTAACCTGCAAACCAAATAAAAGTACCTAGTTTTTCTAATTAAAATAGTAATAACAAATTAGAATTGAAATTAACAACAACAACAAAGCGAGTCCTTTTCAACTTATAAACTTCCAAGTAATACACATTTTTCTAAACTTTTTCTAAATTCCTTGTACACAGACGAAATTATTTCTTCGTTTATGGTGGCAACAGCTTTCTGAATTTTTTGCTTAAGTAAATCAATGTTATCGTCAAAATCGTTTGAATAAAATTTTTTATTTTAGGTATCTCCATAAGAAACAATCTAATGGGGACAAGTCGGGTGCCCGTGCACAAGGTCCGTAGCGTACGGTCCACTTTGTTCAGGAAGTCTTGTTGAAATATTAGTTTTATTCTGAATTCTAAATGTTCGATATTTAGTTCTGCCAAAAGAAAATTATTGAGAGTTTCTAAATACAAATTTTGATTCCAAAATGCAAGGGCCAATTATTTTTTGATACATTATACCGCATCAGACATTTACTTTTTAAAATTTTTGTCTATTAGTTATCAAGCGAAAATTTGGATTATCTTTAGCCCAGTATCTACAATTTTAAAAGGAAACCAGGCCATTAGTTGTGAATATTGAACCGTCAGTAAATAAAATATTGTGAAGAAAGAATCTGTTTCCAATCAGTTTCTCGCCCATTGTTAAACAAAAGTCCAAACGACGACCATCATCTCCCTCAACTAATTTATGATTAAACACTGGTTTGAATGGATAGATTTCGTTGTATACTAAAATTCTTTGAATATGAGATCTGTTAATATCTATGTTTTCTGACCTTTTCCTGAGTAACATCTTTGGATTGTCTTGTACAGAATCCATAACTACACCAGTAGTAGCATCGTTATCATTGCATTCTTTTTTTATCATTTTAATACTCTTTTTGTACGACTGCCTTGCACAAGGGGGTTTTGCGCACGGAAAACACGCTCTGAAAACGGTATTTTGCACAAGCCGTGTCTTAAACATTTTGCACACGGTTACGTCATCTTTGCACACGCGTCTCCAAATTGTGATTTTTGTTTGATGTTGTCACCCAAATTATGCAATGTTTCAAGTTGGCTGAGTTTCATAGCAACCGTCACGGCTACTTTATTTTGTGAAAATGTGTGATTCTGATGAGATTTTACAGAAAGCAAGCGAAATATGTTCGTAACTGCTGCCCACAAAATCCAGAAGCAGGTATGAATCTGAGTTAAGCCGATTTATGGACTAGCGACTAGCCAAAAATGTCCAAACTTTCTCAGAAAACGCAGTAATGGTGTATTTTAAAGAACTATCTAAGAAATATAAATCTTCGACGTTGTAGACGACTTTTTCGATGCACAAGTCAACGTTAAGTGCCAATCACAACATAGATCTTGGAAGCTCTAAAAAGTTGCAAGCGCTAATCAAACGAAAATCCGAAAACTACGTCCCAAAGAAGTCCCAAATCCTCACAGAAGATGATTTTTGCCGGTTTTTGACGAAAGCATCAGACGACAAATATTTACTTATCAAGGCCGTGGTGGCAGTTGGACTATCTGGGGCATGTCGAAGGGAGGAATTATGTTATCTCAATATAGAAGACACCAAAGATTTCGGCAGTGCTATGCTGATTAAACTGAAAAATACAAAAACAAAGGTACCAAGGTGTTTTACAATTACAGGAAACCTTTACACTAACTTAAAAAAGTACTGTGCTCTTCGTCCTCCTAATCTGAAGACAGGCAGGTTTTTTTTAAACTATCAAAACGGAAAATGTTCAAGCCAAAACGTTGGCATCAACAAAATTGGAAACATGGCTAGGGAAATCGCCAAGTTTTTGATGCTAGAGAATCCAGAAAGTTACACGGGACATTGTTTTCGGCGTTCATCGGCCACAATTTTAGTCAATTCTGGCTCAAATCTGCTTGCCCTCAAACGCCATGGAGGGTGGAAATCCAGTACAGTTGCCGAAGGCTACGTTGATGACTGCTGAGAAATAAAATGGAAGTTTCGAAAAAGATAGAGTCTTCAGTGTCTTCTGCTGCCACATAACCAGAATATCGATCGTCTACTGGAACAAGAAAACAACGACCGCACGCTGAAAAACTGCACTAAAAACACGACACCAAAAATATTCTCTATTACCGAAAACAAGGTGCACAATAATACTACTTTTCCCAGAGTAACCTTGAAGGAATGTTCAAATGTTACCATAAATATTAAATATTAGTTTCTTTTGTTAATGCGTTAGCAATTTTCTTAATAAAAACGAGTTAAATTAAAAGTTGTATTTAATTTATTTTGTTAATGCATTGGCAATTTTAGTAATAAAAACGATTTAAATTAAAATTTGATTTTTGTGGTTTTGTGGCCTCTGTTTGCAGTCGTGTAAAAAGTATCGTAAAAAACTCGTTTTCAAACCTTGTTGTTTAATATACTACTACATCACTAGTGGTATTGAATTTTATGATTAGTTTGCGAACTGCTCTACGAATTACAGTTACATTTGGATACTTTTCATTAAAAATTGTATTACATGTCGATATGAAACATTACCGATTCCATAACATTTCAAAAGTTAAATTCGTTGCTCCAAGGTTAGCATTATTAATAAAAATTATTCGTTGGGCAGTTAATAATATGAAATATGTTGACTTTGACATTGATAAGGAAATATTCATGTTAATTATACGGTATGTATGTAGATAGTTAAAAATTGCGGTGTCTTTTTATTTGCAAAATGTGATTATTATTCTTTTCTGACTTAACCCCGCATTTCTTGAGTTCTCAAACAACTTTGTTTAATACAGTTTTTAACGAAAACAAAAATTAAAGGCACTTTGCTTATGGAAAATTGAAATATTTTGGATGCTCTGTATGTTTTATTACATGTTTGATTACTGCTCATGGCTTCCCAAGATAAGCACATAACTTTTAATCAAGAATACCTTTTTCTTAAAAAATCAACAATAATAAAAGTTTATAAGAGTCGGGTATACCATCTTAGGACACATTGTATCAGATACCTATTTAAAAGAAGATATCGAAAATAGTATAGCCAAAATAATATGTCCTGTGTAATTCTCTAAAATATTTTAGAAGTATTTATAACTTGAAAATTTTTATATTAAATACGTATTTTTTAATTAATAATGACGGAAATACCGAAGAATCTCAAATACATTAGAATTTCCTATTTTTCCGCTTACAGTTTCTGATCTAATTTTTGATATTGTAGGACAATTTCGATTTTATAATTACCCTGTTCTATAGGTAGTAATATACCGAAAATGCATATATGACGTCCTAAGCTTTAGATTTACATTCACGCTTAGTCTAGTGAATAATCATTTCTTGAGTTCACAGTCCAACACCTCTAACGTAACGCAACGCTCTGTGTGCAATCGCCGCCATCGTGATTATGTGCGGAATCCTGGGAATAATTCAGACAGAATTCTCCGGACGAAGATGCAAAAGAACACATTATACAGCGGATATGATAATTTGCTTTCATACCCAGTGCGCCCTCCAAAATATTACGTGTATTTTACACAGCAGCGCTGATGTTGTCTAAAAATGCAAATTAATAACTTTGTTCGTCAGTTTATAACAACAAGAATTTCAGAATAACAAATCTCTTTTTTGTATAACACAACGCTCTGAGTAAAAGTTAATAAATAATAATAAATGAGATACTACCTTGTAACATAAAAAAATATATATTAGGTAAATAATTATTCCACATTAAATGTGGAATATGTTAAATTTTTTATAAAAAATCATATTTGTTTGATCAAAATAATATAATAACACCAAAATTAACTTTCAAATTATTTTGATCTTTTTATATTATTTATTTATTTATCTTGTTGTGGACAAAAAAGGATTGTATAACAATAGTCAAATAAACATATAATAACTTAACCTAGGACACAACAGCAGAAAAAAATTCCAATAAAGAATAAAAACACTTATCTACTAAAAATAATTTCAGTTTTTGTTTAAATTGAGATATTGTAATCTTATCAGTCTTGAGTTCACTCGGTAAATGGTTATATATCTTAAATCCCAAACAATCTGGTGAATTAGCTGTTATGGTATATTTTGCAAAAGGAATTCGGATATCATAGCATTGTCTGGTATTGATTGTATGTATATCCTTATTCAGAATTAAAGACTCCTTATTATTATATATATACACAGACATTTCAAAAATAAATAATGATACTAACGTAAGAACATTAAAATTCTTAAATATATCTCTACATGTACGATGACTTGGCACGCCAGCAATTATTCTTAAAATACGTTTTTGTATGACAAAAACTGAATGAGACAAGGTAGAGTTACCCCAAAAACATATTCCGTAACGCAATCTAGACTCCACGTATGCATAATATAAATTTAACAATTGTTGTTTGTGCAAAATTTCTTTCATAGACTTCATTAAGTAGCTTACTGAACTTAATGTAGATATAAGATTATTGCAATGCATTTTCCAATTTAATGTATCATCCAAAGTAACTCCTAAAAATTTGACACAGTCTGTTTCATCACTGGTAATAGTACAGTTGTTAATATTTGCCGCAACAGACTCGCATTTTTTTTGCCTATTGTGAAATCTAATTAATTTAGTTTTGTCGGTATTTAAATATAAGTTATTACAACTGAACCACTTAGACACATTGTACAATGTATTTTCTAGATTAGTAGTCAGGTCTTTTGTTGACTTATTTGAAATAATTAATGATAAATCATCAGCATACATTGTGAAAAAATTATTACCTATCGAACGCTCCAATGAATTTATATAAAGAATAAATAGTACAGGGCCTAGGACTGAACCTTGAGGAACACCCATGTCAATGGAATTAGATTCAGATTTAAATTCGTTAGTAAAGTCATCACTTGTAGAAGTAATAGACACATATTGTTTTCTATATTTTAAAAAAGTAGAAATCCAGTTTAAAGCAGAACCCCGGACACCATACTTATACAATTTTTGTAGTAAGTTATCATGCTGTATGCAGTCGAATGCCTTACTAAGGTCACAAAAGATGCCTACGGGGCACTCACCCATGTCAATACATTTAACAATTTCACCGTAAAAAGAATGTATGGCAGTAGTAGTTGAAAATCCTGCCCGAAATCCATGTTGATGAGTGGTTAAAATACTATATTTATTTATAAACGACATTAGTCTATCTAGATAGGCGTATTCAAAAATTTTTGAGAAACCACAGGACACAGTAATAGGCCTGTAATTATTTAATAACTGTGGATTCCCCTTTTTTAGAACAGGAATTATTTTCCCTATTTTTAGTATCTCCGGAAAAACTCCAGTCTGAAATGATAAGTTGATCAAAAAAGTTAGTGGTTCTATTAAAGCCGGTAATGCACGTTTTATTAAAAACAAGGGAATGCCATCCGCTCCAGCTGACCTTTTATTTTTTAATTTTTGACTAAGCACTCTAAACAATTCCTGCTCAGTAAACGGAAAAAGAAAAATTGTATTATCCAAAAATACATCATTTATATTTACTCTACTTGTATAATTTGCAGTATGATCAGAACCACGAATTTTATTTACAACATTCATTGGAGCGCCAGTAAAGTAACTATTAAAAGTTGAAGCAATTTCTAAAGGATTGTCTATTAATTTATTATTACTTTGGATAGCTACAATATTCGATTCCTCTTTTTTTTTATTAGATAATTCAGAAACAATATTCCACGCAGTGCGTATGGAATTATTGGAATTGCAAATTTTATTTTGATAAAATAGTTTCTTTGTTTCGCGAATTAATATAGTATGCTTTTTTTTATTTTCTTTATAAGTGGAGTCTAAATTGGGATATGTTTGTTTTAAGTAATATAAATCTTTTATATTACAACTAGACTCGATAATTTCATTAGTTATCCACATCTTTTTCTGAACATTAATAGAGCATTTACGCTCAGGAAAAATTAAATTAAAATAATACATAAACAAATCATTAAGACAATAAAAAGCTTCATTCATTTGAGTACAGCGATACAAATCATGCCAATTTTCTTTGGATAGATTATCCAAAAATAAAGAAATATTATCTTCCTTAAAAAGTCGCCCCATAAAGTTTTTTCTACGGGGTTTCAAATCATGATCATCAATCTCTAACCAAACAGACCTATGATCCGAGATCTGTCTGATTTGATTAAACTAGTAAAATAATTCACAACAGTTAATCTAAGAATGACTAGTGACTACTAATAGTTATTATTTACACCATAAAGGAGGTAAGTATTATTACCAGTCGAGGACGATTTTGCGCCCGGGCGGAGAGTGGGCTGGCAATAGAGTCCGAGAATTATACTTGTCTGCTGCGTGGTGTATAACATTTTATCTACTCCCACAGTACTTTATGGTTCATGAAATAAAGATTAGATTTTATTTTTGACATATTTTAATCAATTCATTTTGACATTATTCGAAATCTTGCAAAGTTGCCTTGGTTGTTTGGATTTTGTCGTTTCTACGGTGTTTATAAACAAAGCTATATAAAAGTTGCAATTTTGCTGGTTTTGAATTATTATTTCTAAATGAGTGATTTTCAAATAGAAAGTGCAGCAAATGCTGCCTGTCAGTTTTTGTTGCCCGAGAAGTCGAAAGTGCGCTACGGACGAGAATATACGAGTAGAAATTTCCAAGAATGGTGCCAGAACAAAAATACTGGTGTTTCTGAAATGTCACTGCTAACTAGTTCATGGAGAACTCAAGAACTTTAAAGTCACTGGCGAGTTTGTGGAGCGAATTCTCAATGATTATGTCAACTATATTCATAGAGGAGAACGTGGATATATCAAAATACCCCAAGCTGAGAGCTTTTTTTAAACGTAAGAATGACGGCTATACATCTGAAAAGTTAAACGTTTCTATAAGAGAACAAGTCAACGATTTTCTCGTACAGGCACCCGATAACACATATTTGCTAATGATAGTAGTGACGATCTTAGGCATTGCAGGAGTCAATTTTAAAAATTTCGATGACATTATTGTAGTTATAATTCCAGATTCTAAAAATGGTATGTCACGTACGTTTGCAATTACTTCTCGTTTGGGTTCTGTTTCTCACCTAGAAATTCTCAAGAAATATATCAAGATTAGATTTAAAAATAAAACTGAAATTTCACGCTTTTTAATGCGCTATCAAGCAGGTAGATGTTACAACGAAAAACTTCGTTCATTTCGTTCGTTCATTTCTTAAACGAAAATGCAAATCTTTTAAACTCTTTATTAACACACTTTTTTCATATTGGATGTGGTAATCTCTGGTTATAATTAAGGTTTGAATAATTAAATATCCAATTTTTTAAGCAAATTGTCAACACTTGTCACCTTAGTACATCGCATGCACCGTCTCCGAACCAGAACAGTTGAACTTTGAGAGGAAATGTATAGGTACTAACAAAACGATATTGAACAAGACATCAAGGATTTACATACTGCTAAGATAGACCACCGCTTAAGAAAATATAATATTAATACCGTCCAGAACAACTTGAGGAAGACAAGAACCAATTTTCCTAAGACGAACTGCAAAAGCGATGCATTTCAAAAAAGTTGAGTGATATTAGCACGAGGTTAAAGGAAAACAAGGATCACCTGAGGAAAAATGACGAAGAAAAAATCATCAGTTGATTAGTTGATGGGCAAATGCAGGTAGATTTAACTAATAGTAAAATTCTAGTAAGAGTGATAATACAGGGTGTCCAGAAATTCATGCAAAAATGCAAAAATGTGGTCATAGATTCTTAAGACAAATTTAGGGGACCCGCAATTTTTATTTTTGGCAACTGGCCCCCTCTTTCGGAGTTACAACCCCCTGACAACCCCCTGAAATCTGCTCCTAAAAAGTCTTTTTTATCTTAAAACCCTGTTGTACAAGAATCACTAAATTTGGTACATAGGGGTTTTATGACATGTGGAATCTCAAAGTGCTACGCTTTTTGCCGCGAAACCCCCTTAAGACACTTTTTAGTGGGCCCCCTTGTCTTTAGAACCAGAAAAATTTGGTCTCAAATTTGATATTTTTTTAAATTATTAGTTAGTTAAAAAGCCATTGAATTTAGAAACTCTTTTGTCTCCTGATATTTGTTTCGTAAAACGCAATGTTTTTGAGGATAATGGCAAATCACGATATGCAGTCGATCACATTTTGACATTTTACTCGAAAACATTGCGTTTTACGAAACAAGTATAAAGAGACAAAAAGTTTCTAAATTTAATGGCTTTCTAGTGGACTGATAATTTTTAAGAAATTTAAATATGCGACCAAATTTTTTTGGCTCCAAAAACAAGGGGGCCCATGAAAAATTGTCTTAAGGGGGTTCCCCGCCAAAAAACGAACGTAGCACCATCAGATTCCACATGTCATAAAAGCCCTGTATACCAAATTTAGTCATTCTCGTACAACAGGGTTCTGAGATATAAAAAAAGATTATTCTTAGGGGCGGACTTCAGGGGGCTGTAACTCTGTAACTCCGAAAGAGGAGGCCACTTGGCAAAAATACAAAATACGGGTCCGCTAAATTTGTCTTAAGAATCTATGATCAAATTTTGTTGCATGAATTTCGGGACATCCTGTATATTGGCCAAAACTAGATGGACAATCAATAGAAATCCATAAAGTTCGTAATAATTTGAACTGGGACTTGAATTACCTAGATTAAAGAAATGACTCATGCATGAAATTAAACAATAGGAACGTTGCAACAACTTTAAACTATGTATTCGAACACTAAAGACACATCGCAAATGTAAATACCGATCAGGACTTAATTTCCAGTTTTAGCGTGTTTTCTAATGAAGACAACGGTACCTATACCTCTCAAAATGCGAATAAGCCTAATCCGTCAACTTAGCAACCAGCCACACCAGAAATTCTTCACCTGGCAACAGTCACAGTTATAAATTTAGTTATTAAATATCCAAATATTTACTTAATCTTCAATTTTTATCCCATCCACTTTAAAGCAGTCTCGCTGTGATATTATACACTACTACTTACACTACTACGTCTTGAGCATGGTTTGTGATTTTGCCTTTATATCATTTACGAGTGTTGTTGAAAAACGTTGTCCCTTGAGTATTCTTTTGAGCTTGGGAAATAGGAAAGTCACAGGTCACGGGTTTCGCTTCCCTTCCAATTACCTGTATCGGCAACACTGCCTTTCAGAAAGAAACCGTTTGCACATTATTCTTAAGTTGATGTTTACTCGTGTACAAATTTTGACATTTTTATCTTTAGCCGATTTAAAGATAATTAAGGAAAATCATTTGGAAAGTAACAACTTCAACACACTGTATCTCGAAATCAGGGCGCCTATTCTATTCTATTCTATTCTATTCTATTCTATTCTATTCTATTCTATTCTATTCTATTCTATTCTATTCTATTCTATTCTATTCTATTCTATTCTATTCTATTCTATTCTATTCTATTCTATTCTATTCTATTCTATTCTATTCTATTCTATTCTATTCTATTCTATTCTATTCTATTCTATTCTATTCTATTCTATTCTATTCTATTCTATTCTATTCTATTCTATTCTATTCTATTCTATTCTATTCTATTCTATTCTATTCTATTCTATTCTATTCTATTCTATTCTATTCTATTCTATTCTATTCTATTCTATTCTATTCTATTCTATTCTATTCTATTCTATTCTATTCTATTCTATTCTATTCTATTCTATTCTATTCTATTCTATTCTATTCTATTCTATTCTATTCTATTCTATTCTATTCTATTCTATTCTATTCTATTCTATTCTATTCTATTCTATTCTATTCTATTCTATTCTATTCTATTCTATTCTATTCTATTCTATTCTATTCTATTCTATTCTATTCTATTCTATTCTATTCTATTCTATTCTATTCTATTCTATTCTATTCTATTCTATTCTATTCTATTCTATTCTATTCTATTCTATTCTATTCTATTCTATTCTATTCTATTCTATTCTATTCTATTCTATTCTATTCTATTCTATTCTATTCTATTCTATTCTATTCTATTCTATTCTATTCTATTCTATTCTATTCTATTCTATTCTATTCTATAAACTAACTTGATAGGTAAGATACAACATGCGCAATTTGAAAATTCGTTACTTTTGGATCAAACCTCGTATAACTGAAAGATAATCATAATAGATAAGCAGATTTGTTATTTAATTGTTAGTTATTCGTGCATACAAAATTATGCCCTTCATTCTCCAGCTCAATTTTTATAAATAGCTGAAGTGCCTCTAAACCTATAGACTTCTATATCAAAAAAAATATATTGGGTGCATGTAATGTCGCCTTTCACCATAACTTATTTTAAATCTTAAAATCAACTAGCCATAGCCGATATATTTTATGTCACATTAAATTGAAATATTATTCACTACTGAACAGCTATGAATAGATGTCTAGCGTTGAATCTTGGTGCAAAATATATAATTAAAGTGAGAAAATTATGACGTATAGTCTCGTTGGACAAAACATTTTCCTTATAGCATAAAAGCTGCATAAAGAAAGATTTATGAAGCGTATTCTTTACTTGCGTACTCTCAGCAAACATAACAAATTATACCAGGCTTTAAGGGAAACGTGATGCATTGTTAAATTATAATTAGTACAGTACTACGAAAAAAAGTGTTGTAACAATAATTATACAGAGTATCCGGAAGCGAGGAGTAAAAAGAGATCACAAGTGGTGTCACAACCTTCTATCATTTTTTCGAGTGCATAATATTAATGGAATTTCGTAACCTCAAAGTTATTTTTCTAAATTAAAATTTTTGCCTTAACTTCTTTCGGTTTATTCACTATTTACTCCAGTCGGCAGAGGCCGAAGGTTTACCCCACACGTACCATTTTGTTTTATGTTAATATGTAACAGGCGCAAAATGTTAAGTAGCTTAGGATCTAAACGATGAAAATATATACTATTTTAAATTGTAGGTAATTATGCTGGCTAATCTACCGTAATGGAATATTTTATAAATATACATAAATATACGTTTGACACACGCCGAACGTCTACCAACTGGACTAATTAACAACAATCAATAACTACGGAAAAAACATTAGGGTCTAAAGTCCTAAGGGGTTTAAATGGCTGTTGTCTGCTAGAAATAGATCACATGTGTTCTTTTTTTTTAATGAAATATTTTAATATTAGTGACGTAGTAAATCTTACAAAAAGGTTCTCTTAATCCAAGTCGATAACCACATTTCCGTTTTAGATCCCGGTAAATTAAGTATCACTGTTTTTAAATCGCTGTATTTTTTAAAATTAAGTTATACATTTTGCTTCATAAATTTTTCAATTCTCTAATTTTATCTTTTAAGAGAACATAGTACTAAAACTCAAAGATACATATATGAGGATTTTAATCAAGATATTCAAGTTTGTAAAAACAGCTTTCATTTTTCTGAGAATATAAAAAAATATATTTTGTAGGTTGTAGGTTTTCTGACACTGTTCAATACAACAGTTTTTATAATATTCGTATAATTCGCACTACAAAATTGATATCTTCCTATACATTTTCATTTACGATATATGCCACTTCTGGAAAGAACATAATAACGCTTCTAGTCTTGTTTAATATATTATTTGATTAACTGGTGATGAACAGTGCGGGAAGTGAGAGCACAATAATAAATTGGTTTTTTATACAATAGTGGCAACCTGACTCCTCATTCTTTCATTCGTTTCTCATTCTCCTGTTGTAAGATGCTTGTATATATATAACTGTTTTCTTTAATAAAATATATAACCGACATTTGTTTCCGCCCAACAGGTATACTCACTTAAACCTTCATGTATATTTCATATGAGCGTTTTGTGAAAAAAATCCTATCCTACATTTTAAAAAATACCTCCTTTTTAACCTCATTTTAAAAAATTGAAGAAAGAAAACATAATAACTCTATTTTAGTTTTGATAAATCGAACCGATTTCGAGAAATTCAGGTGATGATGCATTTTTTGCAAAATTTCGTATCATTGGTCGTATATGCTCTGAAATGATACATATTTCGAAGTCTCTAAAAAGCAAGTACTTAATTATGTTATTGCTAGAAAAAAATCTTTATTTCATTTTAAAATGAAAGGCTTATTTTTATTGGAAGTTATTTCAAATGTGTGACATTTCAATTCACGACGCCACAAATGTATTCTAGAATGTAAACCTGTAGTCTTCGCATACGGCCCGTTTTCAAAATTAAAAAGAATACAGAATGGGGTTAAAAAAAGACAAAAATGGATCTTTACAACCATTTTTTATTTACATTTTACTTAACTTAATAGAAAGTGAGTCAAATTTTTTAAATCAAATTTTAACAGACCCCATTTTATGAAAAATAATTCATATAAACATAGGTCGTTTTCGAGATATAGTGTATTTATCTAAAAAACCTCACTTTTATTAGAATATATTTTAAGATATTTGACATAAATTGATGGAACCTGGACTATTTATTTAACTATATACAGGGTGTCCCACTAAGGTGGACGAGGTACGATTTTAGAGAAAGTCCCTAGAGCTTAAAAAAAATGATTAATAAATCGAGCAAGAGATATCGCTGGAAATAGTTTTCAAGTTCATAGCTCGGCCTCTAGGGGGCGCAATCTATATACCAAAACAGACTTAAATTTTTCTGAGAAATGTTTCCTATTCAGGTATATTAAACAGTACAAATATGGATAGCCGTATTCATTGCGCATAACTTTTGTTATTGACATTTTGTTCTATCGATAGAAAGTGGGGGAAGCCCCTAATATCTGATAAGAAAAATGCATATTTTTTAAGGATTGATTCATGAAAAGCCCATAGTGTTATACCTCGTTGGAAAGGTCTTTTCATGCTTTATCTCGTGGTGAATGCGTAATGTCATTTACCTCAATATGGAAACCTACAGATGGCGTTATTTCAAAAGAATGCCGTTTTATGGATTTTTCTCAAAAATTTTAAAGGCAATGCTATAGTACTCTTTACATAAATGAATTCAGCACAAAAAATTGATAATCATAGTATAAGTTTGAAATTTCTAACGAAAGTGTTGTTTATTTTTTGGCGCTATTTATCCAACCCTAGGTTGTTTCACGTTTTCTTAAAAAAGTGAAATAGCAGGATAAAACTTTTTATAGGACCATAAAAATAGCTACAATTTGACGCCAAAAAAGGTGCGATACCTATTTTTGTTCTCAAGTTATTCGCAAATTAGTAAGCAAAAAATAAACAATGATAATGAATTGGAGGAACACGATGCTAACGAAAAGACATTTAATTACCGAAATAAAATGCGTTTATAACCTAACCTAACCTAAGCACGCAGCGAAGGTTAAATTCATGTATTGAAAATAATTGTATGCATTTCGAGCATTTATAAACATCTTTGCTTTTGTTAAAATTTAATTGTTCTTTGGTTACATAATATCAATATCTGTTTGTTATTATTTTTGTTATTATTTTATTATATTATTGACTAACTCATTTGCGTAGGTTCTTTTATCCCGCCCTCTATCATTTCTGAAAATTAGGAATAGTTGACACCTTGTATAAGTAAAAAAAAACAATTGAATGTTGCAGTAGACATATTCCAAACATTTATTTTTTTAAAGAAATATCCTATATATTTGTCATTCTTTGCTTTGTCCTTTTTTTCAGATTACAGATTTACTGATTCTGCTCATGGTAAAGGTTACCATAAAATCAGTGCGTGGGTCTTATATGTACTTGTTTCACCTTGACGTTTCAGAAAACTATGTAATTTCAAATAAATTCATTGTCTTCCTTTATACTAATTGTAAATGTTGCTCTAAAATGGAGTAATTTGACCATAACGTAGATGCCCTCAACTTTGTAGATAAATAGGAAAAGTATGAAATCATAACATGGGATGGAAGGTCGCATTTTTTTAAGGCAATAGGTCTTTAAACATTTGTAAGCGAATTCGACTGTTTTAATTTAAAACATTACAAATTCAGATAGTCCTATTTGCTTGACAAAAACAGCTATCAGGCTAAATAATTGATAACATTTTTGTTTAACGAATCGAAATAAGGAAATGTTTACAAGCGGATGTACCAACAAGCTGCAAAATATCTTGTACTGTTACGAAAAGATTAATTAATATTAACTATTTATTTATAAAAAAATATGAACCTGTGACAGAGGGATATACCTGAGTTACGGTATTATTCCATAATTAACAACTGCTTGTGAAAATCATGAAACGCAGTTGTATTCACATTTAAAATATTTAATTTTTAGCTCTTAATCCAATTAGTGACGTTGCGATTCACTTTACGTCAGCATACAAAAATAATACTGATGTACCTGCCGGTGATATTCAATTTATTAAATTAAATGTTGTGTATGTGTGTGAAACTAAAAGCATGGGAACAATTTACATTAAATTAAAATTATGTATATAAAATTATTTTTGTTCCAACAAAAAACATTATGTGCTACCGCTTTTGTAACACATTTTCATTTCAGTGAAATGACTACTATATTTGCATAAAATTGTGTCTGCTAGATATAGCAGCTAAACTGTGAGGTTGAAATTAGTATATAGGGTGATCCATTTTGCAAAGTACATACTAAACAGTAATAGATAAAATAATTTGTTGATATAAACCAACGAATTGTAACCACTAGAAGGAGATTTGGATGTATTTGTTTGCGAATGTACATAAATAAATCAGATCTTCAGGAGACACAAATTTCTATTGGTCGAATTAATATTCCCGCCTACGNCGGAAAACACTATTTAAAGAATATGGGGCCCTTAAACGTTTGTAAGCGAATTCGACTGTTTCCTAAATTTGTTTGGTAGTAAAAAAGCACATATTTTGCAGCTGCTACTAACTATGTAGCTTTAATAGAATTTAGCACTTATAGGTATTAAAACGAATTGGACTTTTATCACAACAGTATATAAACAATGACTGTCAAGGAAACGATTTCATAAGCTATTATATTGTAATGGAGAATTGCTAGATTAAAATAAATTAATAAAAATATTGTTTGCGATTTCAGAAAAAATAGTATGTGTACTTTTACTACTAGGTACATAATATATTACTATTTTAATTTAAAATATTACAAATTCAGATAGTCCTATTTGCTTGACAAAAACAGCTATCAGGCTAAATAATTGATAACATTTTTGTTTAACGAATCGAAATAAGGAAATGTTTACAAGCGGATGTACCAACAAGCTGCAAAATATCTTGTACTGTTACGAAAAGATTAATTAATATTAACTATTTATTTATAAAAAAATATGAACCTGTGACAGAGGGATATACCTGAGTTACGGTATTATTCCATAATTAACAACTGCTTGTGAAAATCATGAAACGCAGTTGTATTCACATTTAAAATATTTAATTTTTAGCTCTTAATCCAATTAGTGACGTTGCGATTCACTTTACGTCAGCATACAAAAATAATACTGATGTACCTGCCGGTGATATTCAATTTATTAAATTAAATGTTGTGTATGTGTGTGAAACTAAAAGCATGGGAACAATTTACATTAAATTAAAATTATGTATATAAAATTATTTTTGTTCCAACAAAAAACATTATGTGCTACCGCTTTTGTAACACATTTTCATTTCAGTGAAATGACTACTATATTTGCATAAAATTGTGTCTGCTAGATATAGCAGCTAAACTGTGAGGTTGAAATTAGTATATAGGGTGATCCATTTTGCAAAGTACATACTAAACAGTAATAGATAAAATAATTTGTTGATATAAACCAACGAATTGTAACCACTAGAAGGAGATTTGGATGTATTTGTTTGCGAATGTACATAAATAAATCAGATCTTCAGGAGACACAAATTTCTATTGGTCGAATTAATATTCCCGCCTACGCACGTCCGCATTTCGATGATTGTCGATCATCTGTCAAAGCAAAAGTGTGTACCCGCTATTAACGTATTTGAGTTTATTTGTGTTTAGTATAGCATTTTCCTCTTATTGTTGTGTAGTTTTTATGTATGGACATTTATTTAGTGCTAAGACATGGTTAGAAAGTGTGTTATTTGTAAAGTTTTATTTAAAAATGGCGAGCAGCGGTCTTTTCACAGGTAAGTAAACAAGCAACATGGGCGGCGTTTGAGGAATTACATAAGGGTGTTTTACATTTAGGACTTAATTAGCAGTGATAAAATACTGACTAAATCATTATCTAAATTATTATAAAGATATATTTTTTAATTGTTCAACTTATTTTTTCCTGTTTCAGTAATATTATAAGTATATTATGAGTAATACCTGTATTTTTTAGATTTCCTAAGAATCTGGAACGGAGAAACTTGTGGAAGCTCTCCCTAGGTGATGTCAATAGTACCGACAACATTTTTGTTTGTTCTGATCATTTTGCGATTAATTTCTTATTCTGACAAAGCCATCAGGTATAAAGTACTTGCGAGAGACAGCTATTCCAATGGTATTCCAGTACATATTAAAAAATACCAAGAAAATTCTACCTTGTTACTTATTTATATTTACCATTTTATTTTATATAAACACTACCGTAAGTGTTTATATAAAATACATCTGAAATAGATAATTCATCATTTTTAGGAAAAGGCCTTATCCACGATATTTTGGAGAATGCCATATTTCTGAGATGGATAGTCCAAAAAGAGTAAGAAAAAAATAAAAATGCAAACAAAAGATCCGAAGTCTGCAGCAGGCAAAGAGTCATCTAAAAGCCAAAATTTGTAGCCTTAATTCTCTTCTGAAATTTTTGAAAAAGAAATATGACTTAACAGAAACTGCTTAATGTATCATTCATGTAAGTTGAAAAATACTTATCCCTTCTGTGTCTGTAAACAATATGTATTTTTAGGAATCAGCATCTGGAATGTTAGGTGAAATCTGTCAAAGATCAAGAAAATGACAATCTCGTAAAAAGTATTCACCTGAGCTTAGGTCGTTTGCCTTAACGTTAAACTTTTATTCAACAGATGCTTATAATTATTCAAGAAGAAGTTTTAACATGGCTTTGCCACATACAAAAACAATTTCCAAGTGGTACAGATCTATAGATGGAACATCTGGATTTGCAAATGAAGCATTGGCTGCTGTTAAAATGAAAGTAAGAGAAACAAACAGTGAAATTTTGGGCAATTTGGTATTTGACGAAACGTCTAAAGTGTTGAGTGGAATGGGAAACGATTCACTGGATATGTTGATGTCGGCACTGAAGTATACGGGGATAATATTCCAGAAGCTACGGAAGCCCTTGTTTTTATGGTTGTGGCTATAAATAGGAAAATACCTGTTAGGTACTTCTTGACAAACGGTTTAAGTGGTGGAGAAAAAGTTAATTTGTTAAAAAAATGTATAAGTTAATTAGGTATCAAAATAGTTTCTGTTACTTTTGATGGTGCTCCTTCAAATATCAAATTACGGCTTTACCATAAATGTTAATGTTAATATTAATAAGTCGGTAGATTGTAAGTTTGTAGCATTTTAGATTATTTGTTGACTTATTAGTGTTTCAAATTTATTTTCTAATAAAAACTAGAAAAATAAACCAAACATTTGTCTTTTTATGATTTCTAGTGGCTCTAGTCACTAGTAGGTTTTATAAGTCATAACTTACAAGTGACTTATGACTTATAACTCACTATTGACTTATAGGCCACATTATTCCTTTAAAACCAAAGAAATTATAATATCATTATATACAAGTGTTGGATAAAAGCATTTAATTAATCAGTACTGGTGTCAAAACAATTTGAGTATACTAAAAACAGTTTATTAATTTTACTTCAATTTTTACCTTCTCATTATATCACCAATATATAAAAATTTTTTATAAAATGAGTAATCCTTTCAAATGTGTATTGGTATTTTGTAAATTTTAATATTTTGCCTTTTTTGACAGTACGCCACTGCCGTTGTGTCTCATTGTTTACATTTGACACTATCTATCTTTATTTATTAGGTAGTTCTCTGTTTAGATGTTTGCTACAGTTAAAACACATGTATAAGAATACACAAAGCTCCTTCTAGTGGTTAGAATTCGTTGATATAAACAAATTCAAGTTGGTATTGAATATATACAGGATTTATCGAATTCAGTCATTAAGTTGGTACCAGGCCAAACAAATGAACATCAGAAAAGTATAAAAAGAAACAGATTTATTTTTTTAAATAGGACAACCTAGTATCTTTATTTAGTTTTATAGAACAGTTTTTATGATTACACCTACACATATTTTGATAAAGGATTTTTTTATTATCCAAAAACCCATTATGAGCAGCCATCTTTGACTCTATAAGATTTTGTGGCTGTATCTCTAATAGTAAAGACATAGGCAAATGGTTGTGCCAGATCAATGTGCCCTTTCTTGACCATTTATTAAAAAAGATATACCCATCAAACCTTATATCACTGTAATCGTAAGAAAATGCTCATCTAAACCTGTTAAAATACAGGGTGAGTCAGAAAAATCTCACCAAACTCCAGGAATGGATTCTACACGTCAAAATAAAAAGAAAAAACTCAAATGTTATGTTCCAAGTGTAAAAGATAATGCAACTACCAGCTTACGAAGAATTGCTACTCAATTGGCAATTCCACAAAATAGAGTAATAAAAACCCTCCATGGGCAAAGCTTATATCCGTATTAAATATGTATATCCGTATTAAATGTATCGAGTTTTGTCGATAATAATCATCTTGATCCCGCATACATTTTACGGATGAAGCAACATTCACCTGTGATGGCATAATTAATACTCGGAATGAATACCAGACGAAAATCCTCACGCAATGCCCGAAAGTAATTTTCAGCAGAGATTTTCGGTAAACGTGTCGTGTGGTATGATCCATAGTTATTTAATTGACGTTTCCATTTTGGAGAATCGACTCACAGGACACCACTACTTAAATGAATTATAAATACTACTAGAAGATGTTTTTTATATGCACATTTCGCTCATTCACGCGTGCTACATTTGAACGAGAGGTTCCTAGGGCGTTGAATTGGCCGCGGCTAGTTGGCGTCCAAGATCTCCAGACTTCACAGCACTAAATTACTGTTTATGGGACTGGTTCAAAAAGGAAATGTACAAAGTTAGAGTGAATACTTGGATGGCACTAATTCGACGTATTGTCAATACTTTAGTACTTATTAAAGGAAGACATGCAGCAGTCAGGAGAGCTACAGACGCCATTCGTAGGCAAAGCAGAAACTGTTTAGAGGTTAGTGGGTTTTTGAACATTTTATTAAAGAACGCTATAATTAATAATCCAACAAAGATGTCATTTTATAAAAAAAAAATCCAAAGAGGATTATTTTTTCAGGGTTGCTTGGGGACTGCCTCCTGAGTATCCAACCAAAAGATCACACTCGAACTCCTGGTAAAAAAAATGTTTTTTTCGTTGCGACTTAACAATTTTAGATGTATCGCGGTAAATCTGCGCTTTTACAAGAAGCAGCTTTCTCTAATAGTAATTGCCAAATTCTTTTGCCTAGGATATCAATATTGAAAGTAAAATGGTCGCAATTTTAAAGTCTGTCGCAATGCGACGGATTGAATATCATTTTACTTTATTAGATTTATTTTTTATTAACACTCAAAAAATGTAAAGATGTACTTAGGAAAGACATAACTCTCTTTATTGAAACTGGATGATAGTTACATAGATACGATAGATGATGATAGAATTACAAGACATGTTCGATATGCCCCCCATTTTCTTGGATGCATAGCTGGATCCTTCGATTGAAATTGAATTGATCCCTCCTCAACATTTTTGGATCATTCCGTATTACGTCCGCCTTGTTTTGAATCCTACGAAACGAATTGATTGACAATTCATTTATTATAATGGCATCATCGCTTACTACGATGGTAGTAATTGTAGTGAGTAGTTGTTGTACTTGAGTAGTAGTGATAATGATTGTCTAAAATTGAAAAAAAAAATGCGAAAAAACTATGAATGCTACAAGATTTTACCAAGAGCACGAAAATCTTGAAAAAGGACTAATACATCAATAAAAATAATATGAATTAATTCCAGCGACCAAATAAAATGTTCTGGTAATTCTTGTACCAAGATACTCAAGAATTTACCACTAGCCCAAGGCAGATGGACGCGGTTGCTTCATCAAAGCATGAGTTTTACTTAGAAACAAGTCCACAGCAAGTTTCATTAAAATCCATCGTAACATTCTCCAGATGTTACAAAAAAACATGTTTTTTTTTCAAGAACTTTGACAATCAATAACAGAGGAACCAGGCATTTTTTCTTAACGGAGGTTAGGTCAAATCGTCTTCTTTTGAGCCAAAGAATGTCGCAGTACCTTTTTGATCATGTGCTTATGGGACACACTGTACATATATGATTTTCATATCTGCAGATTTTTTCTCTATATTTTATACTGCATCTATAGCTGTTACTTTTGGAGATAGAAAATAAAGGTAAATAATCAAGTTGTATGGATATTTATGATTAGATTAAACAAATGAACATCGCAAGGCATCAAAATAAACATTGTCTCTTATTTTTAAGAAGCACTGTGTGTATTTTTACATATTTGTGCTGAACACCTTCTCACGATTACTAAAGCTTGATAGGTTTATTGCTTATAGTAACCGAGATGACCAAAAGAGCTAATGTTGATAGAGCACAATAGCTTGACCACATTTGCTTTACTATTACAAATATAACCAACAAATTTCAAATCACTAATCATGCAAAAAATTTACAGAGTATTCTAGTTTGAAGGACAAAAATCTTTTTATTCTGATATTTTTGCGACAATCCTTTGTTGTATTTGTTATAAAATTGCGGCCCTTAGGAAAATTCGTACAACTTTGATACTTAACATTTTTTTCTACCAAAAATAACGGCCCTAGGTAGGGTGCAAAATAGCACACAAGAAGGCACACTGTACACAGTTTAAAATCTAATTAAATTCTCTTCCCTCTAAAATGTCTAAAATTTAAATATATCACAATAGGAAGGGGTATCATGCGAATAATTTTTGAACTACATGTATAAATTATTTTGTTGCGTTCATGATATAAAAAACAAACCAATATTGCATTCCTACAATCGTGAATATTCTCATCGTTACAGAAAACATTTGTATGTAGAAAAGCAATCTAACACTTGTTAATAGCTGTTCTTGTTTTATATTTATTTTTAATAAACAAACGTACACTATTGTTTATACAGTTTATTGCCATAAACGCATACAACCTTTTTCGTAATATTGTAAGGTAATACACCATACTACTGAAAAATAATACCAACCTATATCTACTAGATCCAACCTTCCCCATGAAATGTTAAAAGAAATTTACAATTCTAAAACGCTTCATTGAAATCGTTTACCTATGCCGGTAGTTGCCTGTACAATAGGCTGTTCAGTACAAGGGTAATAGGCTGTTCAGTAGGCTGTTCAGTATAAGGGTCTACCTACGCTAAAATTTAAAACTAAATTAAAATAATTTCTCTCTATACATTCTTTTATTCCATTGAGAATTCAGAGAGTTGATAAGCTTGCTCTTAGCATAGATAATTATGCATGTTAGTGGCGTTAAAAAATTATTTAATTTAATTATTTTAATTATTAGCTTGTCGTTCTTATGCGTACTTATTATAAGTTAGTAGATACACATAAAGGCAGGGTAAAAAATACTACTATAATATAAAAACAAATCTTCAGGGTTTGCAAATACCTTTTCGGATTAGTGAAATATGTTTCCCACTTTCTGTTCTCCATAAAAAATGAAGCAATTATTTCGTACACTGTAACCATTTACCTTATTTTAAGCGTATTTTAAGGATAAGGGGTCGTTAAAAATATCCAGTGGAAATGTTATGGTCAGAAGGTTTTACAAATAAACAGGCAACATATACATACATATACATACATTCTCTAATTTACAATCGTATACGAACTGGAATAATTTATCTAAATGGATGTCGTGTAATCTGTAAAATTGTAATAAAATATAAATAATTAATTTTAAATGTGAAAAATAGTTTGCAATTCCTTGTAGAATTCACGTTTATGTTTAGATCAAAAGGATAATATTGATTAATTTTGGCTTATGTCTGTAGTTGAAGGTACACAAATACAAGTTTGAACATAACATTAATATTAATTTATATCGAGACGTATACAGTTTTCACGGAAATTTCCTTAATTCGCTGTTATGCTTTGCGCTAAGTTTATTTTGACAAATGATCGTAAACGTGTGATGGTAGGTTATATACATACGAGTATATTGGACATTCTGGATGAGAAATTATGAACGACATTAAAGAAAAATAAATAAACAGGATTATATAAACTGCATATTAGTTAAATTCCATAGTAATAAAACTAATTACAAACATATATTAGGTCAGTGAAATCATCAAATGTATTTACAGTCTAATAGCTTCTAGTTCATAAGATGAAAAAGAGAGGAAAAACTTTGTCCAAAACGATCAGTAAAAAGTCAGTTTTTTTTTATAATCTTTATTAGGTTTATTACATTTTAATGAAATTACCGCATTACAGCACATTTAATGAAATTACAGCATTACAGCACTTGTTCAAAATATTGACCATTCGCTTCAATAGAAAGATTGCACTGTCGCGTCGGTTCATTGACTCGAGCACCCTATGGAAGAAGTAGTTTCTACTTGTGCACAAACGCCAGGACCGTATTGCAATAGCATGCAAACATGCTCTAACAATACCAGCCCAAATGTTTACAAAAAATTGTTGCTGGTGTATGTATTTTAGAGACCATGGCATGAGGATTTTCGTCATCCCAAACGTGGCTGTTTCTACTACTAAAATAACCATCGCACGCGAAAGATTCCTCATCAGAAAACAATATTCTCACGAAGTGAAGTTCTACTAAGGTGCGACCCAAAAACCATTGGAAAAAAGATAATCGGTGTGGACAGTCTTCAGGTTTTAAATCTTGGACTTGTTGTATTGCGTGCAATTGCGCGAACACTTGTTGTAAAACTTCTTCTTCAAACTCTAACGTACGGGTTATTCTTGGACGATCAGCACCACCGGGACGCTACTTACTCTAAGGCGACAATGTATGAAAGAAAAGTTTGTATGGTGAGGTTACCGGCGTTTAGGATGTTTCTGTTCATACAAGCGTACAGCTTCTTTACCACAACAATTAGCTGCACCATAAGCAAGGTACATACATATCGGCAAGTTCTTCAAATGAGTAACCCATTTTAAATAACAATTTTGAATTAACAATCAGCACAGGTTTTATCACAATAAAGTATTCAATAGGATTAAGTTTTAAACTCAAGTAATCATTGTCACTGGCACAGTAAAAATAAATGTTTTTTTTCTTGCAAAACCCTCAAGTGAATAAAATTGTATATTCAGTTGCTTTATCTAAATAAGTTTTAAAATTGCAAAAACACACGATGTCATTTTTTATGCCAAAAAAAATTAATAGGTTGAGCCGTGAGTATGCTCCTGGAATTACTGTATCAACTATATTGGATCCAAAAAATGCCTATTTAGCAACAAATTGAAAATTTCGTTAATATCGCTAAAGCGTTTTTCAGATATCAAAAAAAAACTATGAACGTTTATTTACATACATACATATTTTATTACTAATGCCATCCTGATAATTAAAAAAAACTAGTTTCAACTTTTTCGAATAAAATGAATATAACTAAAATAAAAAAAATAGGTTTAATAATTCTGCTTGTGTGCAGTTATTTCGAATTACTAATTTTCAACAATTGCTAGAGTTGATATTGATATCATGATAACCAAAAACGAATTCTGTTGTAAACAGAAATTTCTATCGTGGGATTATTAATTTAGTAGTTCTACATCAGATTATTTTTTTTTTGTAATTTATTCTGGGATTAAATATTTTTAATGTAATTATTACCTATGATATAAAATTATTGTTTTCCTTACAAGTAAAATAAGCTTAAGATTTTGCTCCAATTTCATCGATCTTTTACTAGCAAATGTTCGCTTTCCTTTTATAGATAATTTGCGATACCTTATACATATACAGGCTGTTACAAATTCGCTGCTCACTACAGGGATCTTGAAAACGGTAACAGGTACAAACTAGGATTTCTGATTTCTCGGCCTATTTTTTTTCTCGGGTCTTGAGAATTCTCGACTAGCAATTCCCGGGAATTCTCGAATTCTCCAGAAATTTCTAAAACTTAAAAAGTCATAATTTTGGTATTGCAATGCGAAATATAAACATGCTATTATACTTAACAATCATCATTAACATTTATTATTTATTCAGTAATTTTATTAATTACTTATGATTCTACTTCTACTAACAAAACTAAATTAAACTTTGAGTTTCTTCTTAAAAACCTTTAACTTGTTTTTTTATTAAACACTTTCAATATACTTATGTTTATTTCAATGTTTTTGAATCGTAGTTTTCTTCCAATAATAATTATTAATAATCATTAATCATGCAGTCTTTTAATTAAATAAATAGTAAATAAGGAATTTAACCGAAGAAATCTTAAAAAAAACAAGCTTTAATTTAAAGATACAGAAGCGTTCTTCCTATTAATTTATCACTTCAACATTAGGTATCTGCTTATAATAAAATTTCTACACAGACTTATAACTAGGTACAGGGTGATTCACTATATTTTGACCCCCCCTT
>NW_019417292.1:67865-101684 GCF_000390285.2 Anoplophora glabripennis
AAAGGGGGGTCAAAATATAGTGAATCACCCTGTACATTAAAAAAAAGAATCATCAAAGTAAACTAAAGCCTTAAAAACTTAAAATAAATAAATCATGAGCTGGTAGAGAAACCACTTTAACCGCTCAGTTATTTGTCGAGAAACGAATTGAACGCATGAACGAAACGAACTCCAGTCAAGAACTTAAGATGCGCGTGATTTTTAAATTTCTCGATATCTCGATTTCTCGACACTTTTTTCTCGTCTCGAGTAAGGCCAGATTTCCCGGGAATTCTCGCTTCGAGAAGTCTCGACCACAAACCCTAATACAAACTAGCTTAAATGGGGGCAAAGTTGCGGAATCGGGGGACCAACATTACGCCTCTAAAAATCAAAGCTAACATGATTAGTTTTCGAAACATTTGAAAAAAACTGAAATTTTGGAAATCCGTTTTTGTTTCATTTCAGCCTTGTTTGAGGTGATATTGAAAAAAGAAGAATACTTTCTATTGGCCACTTTTTGTCCTCTATCGAATGGCATAATCAATTTTTATATGTAACGTTTCGTCTCTCCAGGACCATCATCAACTTAATTTTTTTAAATACGACCCTAGAAATTTTATTACATTTTTTGCAGGCCTTCATGATCCCCAATACGAACCATATTCAGACGTTTTGTCTCGAAAAATTCATCTTCGGTGTATTCGTTCCAAATTTATCTAATTTTTTTATTTAGAGATCTATGTTTATTGAATTATCGTACACTGTAAGTGTCGTTAGACCCTGTGAAATCCATCTAGTTATATAAACTATTATCAACACGCGTTACAATAACACATTTATTATTATTAACTATTACCATCATTTGGTCATACATAACTCAATAAGTTGTTGCGTCAAAATTAAAACATTATTACAATTTGAATTTTATTATGAGAAATTAATACTTAGAAATATGCAACAACCAAAACACCAACTGAATATTATTCCTTAAAAAGCTTCAGTAAATGTTCAAAAACATTTTCGTTTTGGCAAAGTTTGAAAATGAATATGCGTAATATTATCGGAATTTATTATACCTGTAACCGCAAATGTGAAAGAGCAGGTCAGATGTATTTGCATGAATATCCTGCAAAAAATAGATCGGAATTTGTTTCAATTTTGAGCACTTGAGAAGCCTAGAAATAACTATGGATACGGGAATATCTAATATTTTTTTCCAATGCATGATGGTAATAGTTTAAATAACTAGATGGATTTCACAAGGTCTAACGACACTTAACAGTGTACAATAATTCAATATACAAAGAAATCTAAATAAAAAAATTAGATAAATTGGGAACGAATACACTGAAGATCAATTTTTCGAGACAAAACGTCTGAATCTGGTTCGGACTGAGGCAGGACAGTATTGGGGGTCATGAGGGCTTGCAAACAATGTAATAAAATTTCTAGAAATGAGACCCTAGGGTCGTATTTAAAAAAATGAAGTTGATGATGGTCCTGGAGAGAGGAAACGTTACATATAAAAATTGATTATGTCATTCGATAGAGGACAAAAAGTGACCATTAGAAAGTGTTCTTCTTTTTTCAATATCACCTCAAACAAGGCTGAAATGAAACAAAAACGGATTTCCAAAATTTCGGTTTTTTCAAATGTTTCGAAAACTAATCATGTTAGCCTTGATTTTTAGAGGCGTAATGTTGGTCCCCTGATTACGCAACTTTGCCCCCATTTAAGCTAGTTTGTTTTGTATCTGTTACCGTTTTCGAGATCCCTGTAGTGAACAGCGAATTTGTAACAGCCTGTATATGTATAAGGTATCGCAAATTATCTATAAAAGGAAAGCGAACATTTGCTAGTAAAAGATCGATGAAATTGGAGCAAAATCTTAAGCTTATTTTACTTGTAAGGAAAACAATAATTTTATATCATAGGTAATAATTACATTAAAAAACTAATCAGGTTAGCCTTGATTTTTTAGAGGCATATAATGTTGGTCCCCTGATTAGGCAACTTTTCCCCCATTTAAGCGACTTCGTAACTCTTACCGTATCCGAGATCCCTGTAGTGAGAAGCGAATTTGTAACAGCCTGTATACAATTTTATAAAAAATTTCAAACACATAGTATAAACAGATATTAACACAATGATATTGATTATATGATTATTATTTAAGATATTAGTTACCATTAAACAAAGCCAATGATGTTATGTTACATGAACATATTTTATAATTTCACGCCCTCATTATTACTTTCAAGTTTTTATTTCATTTTTAATTTTTGAGCATAATTTAAAATTTAGCCGATCCCACGGGTTCGAAGTGGTTATAATTAAAAACATGTGGGCAATTTGATAGCGCTGGCTCACAGGAGCCTGTGCTTAACTGCCCGCTGCTTAAATTTAACATGTCGAAACGACGTGCGCAACGTTATGAATATTTTATCACCTATTTACCTTCTCCGGCTATGTAACGTTACAAATTATTAATTCTGCATATAATTTACCGAATTTATTTATATTTTGTTTTGGTTTACCTGATGTAAGCTCAAAACGTAAAATTTGGGAAAATTAAAAGCTGCATTTTATTCATACGTGTATGTATTAGGGGTTGCCACAACTTTGTTGGTAAATGCAGATTTGCAGAAACAGATGTAGAGTTATTCAGAATTGCAGGAGAGAATCTTCTCAAAAAAGCTGTGATTAAAAATTTCTACCCTCAGTATTTTGGAAATAGAAACTGTTTTCTATTTGAAAATCTTAAAGACCTTCTACATCGTTTTAAAACATTTCAGTTTTTCAACAAGGTGACAAAAACATTTCTGAAATCGGTATGAAGTTTAGAAAAAATATGAATAAAAAAATGTCAGTGTGACTACCTCTGTTAGAAATAATTATAAATCTTAGGGAACTTCTTCCTCTTTCTATTGTTTGAGTCAGTTTTTCGAAGAGTCCAGAAGTATTGCGGTCCAATTCTGATCAATTATTTTTCTCACTCTTTTGTAACAAAAGCCGGAACGCGTAGTAATTTATTTGTTAGTTCTTGGAACGGATGGGCCAAAAAGTAAAATATTTCAGTCAACACAAATTATCGAAAGTTAAGGGCTCTCAAGTAGGTTTAGCGTTGTCCTTCGGAGAAATTTAGCAATATTTCGTTTGAACAGGTTCACTTAAACTGTCGGGGCCATGTGTTGAGCAGGTATAAAGAGAAAAATCGATATTTCAAATAATGCGCGAAATGCATTCTAAAGAACGTAGGAATTCCAAGAATAAGTTGTTAGAATGTTGTGAGGGAAAGAAAGTAAAATAGCTGGTTTTAAGGCGGATTTTCCAAGCTATTAAATGAGACGGCTAATCCGTCCCGTATTGCTATGCGGACTCACAAAAGGAATGTATAGGGTTGTTTGTAAGCCTAGTCACAGAATCATGTATATAAATGTAAGTCCAGTCGATTAGGTAATTATTAACATGGCATGGTTATGCCAAAGCGTCCCGACATTCAAGGTTCCCGTCAACAAGATAAGAACAGTAACTTCTGGACCCAAGAAATGGGCGTGTCGAAGCGAAGTGTCGAATTCAGGAGAGATCTACGAGAAAAAGTCAGTTCTTCCTTAGGTTCCACATTGAGCAGTCGACTTAGTTTTAGAGTCTCGGGCTAATTAACTTAATTTAATAATGAATAAAGTTTTTTTCCAAATTTTGCTACGAATCTCGTATTCCCTGAATCTGATTTGTGAAAGCTACTTAGCAAATTTTATCGAAAATTGATATTTTTATATGATCATGAATTGAATTTTTTAAAAGAGACGACCGTTTTAATATTGGCGAAATCAGAGGTATAAAAGCAGTCAGGTAAGGATTAACATATTCAATGAATGATTTTATTGTGTTCATTTATAATATAAATAATAAATATAAATAGCTATTTATTTACGGAAAATTATAGTGCAGTTCGGGAGTCTTATGGAGATAATGCAATTGGCTATGTGGAATGTGAAATGTGGAACAAAACACCACTTAAATTTTGTTGAATCCATTACAATCAGGAAATTAATAATAACTATCACAAATACTCTTAATTGATAGACTGCTGTCACTAGTGTCACTACTGTCACTTTTGTTTAAAAAACAGGAAACAGGGTAATAGGGTTTGATGGACAATTTTGATATAATTTCTTCTTCAAAATTATGCAATAAGATCGCTACTAGCTTCTTGTTTAATTGCCCCTTATGACGTCAGACTAATTTTTAAGTAACACAAAAATTCATAAATGATTTCTACCACTAATTTGTCATATATTTAAAATTTGACTATACAGGCAGGTTCTTTTATATAAAACCTTTGTATCAACAACAATTTGTATATGGTTTGTTTTTATAGTCAACAACCCTATTAAAGAAATAACCCCTCAGGTTACACTTTGTTTTAGCTTTGTTTTCTATACAAAATCTAAAAGTCTGCTAGTCGTTTCCCTCAGCTCCTTATATTTATGAAAAAGTTTACTAAAGAGCTTAAATTTTATATGTGCAAAGCCTTCCAACTGACCGAAGATGTGTGCAGTGCGGATACTTATAGTGAAACTATAAATAATACCAAACATTGGGTTTAGTATTAGATAATTTGTTTCAAATACTTGCTTTTTTTTGAAAAGTTAACTGCCTTTTTATTTCCTTCAGTGTCTTTATGCTCTAACATCCAACATACTTGACTAAGTTGATATTCGTTGGTTTATTTACTTTTGAGCGCGCTTTATTACGCTTTTAATAAGGGTGAAATAAGCTTAAATATGTAACATCCATTAAATTTTCTGCTAAAGAAGAAATGTTTGGAAATCCATAGCTTCTCTTCCACTGTCATGGGATCAACCTTAAACCGGGCTCTGCTTTCTCACAGAATTTTATGTCGACACTAATTCTCCTTGATGCCAAAATTTTTAAGGCAACTATTGTCGATGTAATGTACTGTATTTCTCAGAATAATTCCTCGTAATTGATCTACTCTAAGATAAAAAATTCAGTATAGGTACCTTGTTCTTATGCAGTCATTGGTTTCGTCTTATGTATATTGAGCAGATATATCATGGATTGAATAGCCCCCAAGGTCAATTGACCTAAATTTTATTGATTTTTCTTTGGAATAGTCTAAAACTTGCACCCAGCAGAACACAAAAGTGTAATAAACAATAATTATAGTAATAGCTAAAACTACTTCGCTTTATTATACTCAAAAACATGTTATTTGTAATATTTTTAATTGTGTGTAACCCATTATAACGTCTGTTTAACTGTGTGCGTTAAATAAATTGCCCCAGCTCAAGTCGTGGGCTTCCTTTTGCTGATCCTTTTTCAGCTAATATGTTTGTGATTATCGTTGTAAGCTTTGCCTTGCTGGTTTCAGTTTTCTGAGAGTACGTTGATTTGGAAGCTTCTTGGAGCTTCTGTAGATATCCCTAGACTATAAAGGATTTTGGTGGTTTTCTAGCTTGATTTCTTGGAATCTTCACCACAATTTCAAAAACTCCTGGGTAGTTTGGTAACTAGATAGAGGCCTCGAGAAATGAACTCGCAAAGAAATAGAAATTTTCGGCAATGTGTTGAATTGAGTAAATTGGTTTATTTGTGATATTTAATTTATGTAGTTATATGGCTAATGGTAAGCTGCCAAAGTAGACGTTCGAACATGTCCTATGGTGACCCCACAGAGGTCCTGCAGCGATATTCGCCTGAAATTTAAACTTTTTACTTTTCGGAACTTTGTCCGCTTTTAAATCTGCTTAACTGATGTCTGGACTATTGTTTGGGTGGTGATGCATCTTATGGTACACTGCTTCAATTCGAATTTCGACGAATTTGGGACACTTTTATTTCTGCGATCACTCTGCCACTCTGTCGATATCGGAGTGGGAAAGGTTGCGAACTTTGTGAAAGGCTCTATCGGAAATTTTCGAACCTCACGTGAATATTTCGTTTTCCACTCCGCATCTTTGGCTTCACATAGAGGCTCGGCTAGGTTCTCTCAATAACAATTGTTGGTTGAAACCGATCGAGACTTTGACACGTCACAAAGTTATAAGAGAATTTTTTGCTGCTGTTCGTAATATATCGAGAGATACCGAAAATTTTCTAGGATGTACGATACAATTGGATTTGTGAGAACGCGATTGTCTACAATGTGGTTGTCGACGTTTTCAACTAACTATAAAATTTGATAAAAACATGTCACTCTTTAGAACTTTCTGGTAATCGGTAATAATTATACATAATATGTTGTTGCTAAATCAAATAACAAACATCAAGCTTCTATTTCAAATATCTTTGAAATGATTAAATTTAGGATGTATGTAACAAAAACATTAGAATCCATTTAGCAAAATTAAACGTTGAAGGTATTTAAACTGACCCAGGTAGAATAATTTGTTTCGGAAGAATGAGAACGACATTTTTATTGCCGGTAGCAAAATAATAGCTAAATATAAATTGATGCTCTGCTTAGAAACCCGCCTTTAATGTCTATTAAAACTTGTAGGGTATAGTAAATACCGCATGCAAATTGGATGTAACTATTTCCCCGATCACATGTTGACTTAGCGCAGTGTTGGAAGAGGATAAATATAATGTACATTATGGTACATTTTAATAGTCTAAAAGCGTTATCTACATAATCTGGGTTCAGCAGATGCCGGCTCATGCTTTCAGCATCCGGTTTCAGGGTCAATTGCTTTTAATTTCCACCCTTTTCCGCAAACATTATTGGATTAAGCCGATAGCTAAGACCTTAGTAAAATAACTCTGTTGACAACTTTCACTAAGCATGTTTCGGTAGTTTTCTTGCTCCTTGTAAGTGCATTATCAGCTAAATCGCTAGGGAAATTTCATCAAACAAACCGTTTTCTTTAAAACTGTTTAAAGTGTTCAAAGGACATGGTACCTTCTATCGGTAAACAGCTTTCGATAAAAATATATCGAACTTTATAAATGAAAAATGTCAACATTAAATATGATGATGGATACATAGGACTCTTTCGTAATCTACGTTATAAATTCAGATGATTGTTACTTAGGTCATTTTGGACCAACAAGTCTTAAAGAATCAAAGGTTTAAAGCCACTGGTTTTCGAGACACACGGTATTAAAAAACTTGTAGTATACTCAAGTAAAGGTAAAAATTCATCGAACCAGTATCTGTTAACTACTGGGGAGACACTGGGATCTAATTTCTAGTATTGTCATAATATTAAAAAATTACTTGTTCAGAGATTTTTGTCTTTAATTAGATAATTAAATTATCAACCCAACTTTCATTTATATTATAATTTTTTGAACCTGAACAAACTGTGGTAATTGAATAGAAAATTACTGGCTGTCTTGATTTATAAAGGCTCATAAGTGTTAAATGGTCCAACGGACAACTTTCTGAAGGCATCACATGGGCCCAGAAAACACTTTGTATATTTGATATGTAGGATTTTTTTGATAGGATATATACGATTTGTCTATACAGGGTGTTAAAAAAAGAGTGTAAAATATTTCAGGAGGTAATAGTATGAACCAAAATAAGCAGAAAAGTCTTAATAAACATGCGTACGCAAAGTAACGGTTGCGGAGATATGGACCACTATTCGTTTTTCAAACATTTTATTTTATTAGGAATAAACCGACAAAGGAAGCTTTTAACAAACAAAAAACAAAGTTACAGAAGATGTTCAAAGTGCCCTCCGTCCATTTCCAAGCAGGCACGACATCTTCGTCTCAACGATATTCGAACTCTTTCGAAAACACCCTCCTTGGTTTGGATTTCTTGACACTTTTGATTAATCCGTAGCTGCAGCTCTTCCAGGCTATTTACAGGAGTACCATACACTAATGTCTTCAAATATCCCCAAACAAAGAAATCTAGAGGGTTCAGATCAGGCGATCTTGGAGGCCATAAAACAGGTCCGGCCCTTCCTACCCATCTATGTGGAAAAGTTTGGTGTAAATGCTCTCTAACGGCCATGGAAAAATGAGCTGGAGCACCATCATGCTGGAACCACATTTGTTGCCTCTGATTCAAAGGAATGTCTTCCAAAAACTCATACAGTGTGTTCTGCAGAAAGTTGAGGTAAGCAGCGCCTGTTAATCGGTTTGGTAAAACAACAGGACCTAGAAACCTGTCACCTACAATACCCATCCAAATGTTTAATGAAAAACGTGCCTGATGTCCAGATTCTATTAGAGCATGAGGATTTTCGTCGGCCCAAATATGCGTATTGTGAAAATTAAACACTCCATTTCTTGTGAACCCGGCCTCATCAGTAAAAAGAATGTTTGCAAGAAAACGAGGGTCTTCAGCATCATGACGTAGAAACCAGCGGCAAAAAACCAAACGTGCTTGATGATCATTTATTGGATTTAAGGCCTGTACTCGTTGCACATGGTATGGATAAAGCAGTTGCTCGTGAAGGATTCTCCAAACAAGAGGACCACTAATTCCTACCTCGGCTGATATTCTCCGCACACTCGTACCTGGATTCTGCTCTACCAGTGCTAGAATTTCTTCTTCTGCTCTAGGAGTGGATACCGACCTTGGTCTTCCGGATAAATGGCACTGTTTGCTCAAGGAACCGGTATCACGCAATCTTTGGTGAATTCTTCCAAACATGCGTTGTGAAGGAATCTGGCGATTTGGATAAGCGTTAACATAAAGACGTCGCGCTTCGGTGGCGTTCCCATTAGCACGACCATACATGAAATGCATGTTTGTAAATTCTACGTTAGAGTAACCAGCCACAGCGAAAGAAAACTTGTGCACTGAGAACAACTACTGTCAAAAACGTACTGTTTATTTCACTAAACATCAACCAACTATTATAAGCTAAAAAACATAAAACATTCCATATCTCCGCAACCGTTACTTTGCGGACCCATGTTTATTGAGACTTTTCTGCTTATTTTGGTTCATACTATTACCTCCTTAAATATTTTACACTCTTTTTTTAACACCCTGTATATGTAGGATACTTCATTTGATAAAATCTTTCGTTTGGTATCATCTCGACTGTTTTTTATGAAAGCAATATTACTGTCATGTATTGCGACGTTATCACTTCGTTCGCTTGCCGGCGCGACGGTGAAGTGCGTCTGTCACTATGACGCCTGAGCGGCTGTGGTTACCTCGGGCTCCAGTTTCTGTTTACAGTACAGAAACATCACTACTCAGGCAGTTTCAGTGAATACACGTTATGTTCAGGAGTCTAGAGAGAGTTAGACTTCACACAGGAATGAAAGTCACACTTTATACGGCTAGAGACTGACAAACGGCTACGGAAACGATAAAATAATGGTGCGGCGACCTGACTGACAATGAATGCAAAACACAATAGGGCTAGCGGAACTGTAGCGGACAAGCGGATTTTACGTAGAACAAGGTTGCAGGTTAGGAGTGAGGAAGTGATCAAGCGGACAAACAGCAAACCACCTACATAACTAACTATAGGTTTGGCTAAAGAAAAAGGAATATAACACTAATAACGTGGCTCCTTAAGCCTGACGAGCGACTGACAAGGCCGAAGAGAAAAGTATTGATTAGGATCTGCGTTTCATGTCATAGGATAGAATAGGGAAAAAGGAACACGCAGTCAGTTCAAGTACACCGTAAAGAAACGACTGCATCTAACCATGTTATAGTACGGGCGGAAATCTGAATGAAAAGTATGATTAGATAGAAGGGCGAAACAACATTCTATGAGACGAATGTGCAGTTAAGTCAATTGCACAGGAAAGAAACGACAGTGCACCCAATCACGTCGTAGTACGGACGCATAGTAAAAACCAAGCATGATTAGTTCAAAGTAAACAGTAGCCAAGTCTTTACCTAAACCTCTTTTAAACCTTTTACTCACTTCCTCTCCTTGGCACGTCTATACGGTTGTAGCGCTATAGCGGAATTAACTCTGCCTGCAGTAGAATACTCCCGTCAGGTCTCCAATCACATCAGTATACTCACGCATTAAATGTGCGTGGAACTTTACTTACATACTTCGTCGATCTTCGAACTGAACTGTTTGCTGCGATGGATGGAGCTGAACTAGTTTTCAAATACAGCTAGGTTACCCAGTTCCTATGGCGAATGGCTACAGCTGTGCAATCTTCTCAAACTGGACTAATTCTTACCAGATGAAGGTCTTCTTTGGGCTGGCGAGGGGCTGACTGCTCGCCGGACTAGATTTCAAAATGCAACTTGTTCGCCAAGTTCGCAATCTTCACAATTGGGACTAATCTTACCAATCGGTCTTCCTGTTGTACTGCCGGACTGGAATGCTAGCTGTGACGGGTCGATGTGGATTGAACTTTCAATTTCCGCTGAATTGTTAAGCCCTTACGGCGAGCGGTGGCGGCTGGGCAGCCCTCACAAGCGTAACTTGTAAAAATCTTTCTTACTTTCAACGGTGACGTTTCTACTGTTGGAGCTGGTGACGAATTCGACTGTTCGCTCTGGCTGGTGGCTGAGTACTGAGTAACTTCTAGGCGGGCAAATGTGCCTTTGACCTCGCGTTGGCGCCGTGTTGGGTTAATTTAGATGGTGTGAAAAATTAAAATGGCGGTGTGGTAATACCCATTTATTTAAATAAAAATTAAGAAAAAAAAATGGGGGGTGTCTCAAAAGCCTGTGTGCAAATCGTGTTTCTTCTTTACAATCTTTATAATCTATATATTCTTCTACGTAACATGAAATCTAAGATTAGTGGACTTTGCATTCCTAGATTTTCGATTGTAAATATCTTCTTCCTCTTCTTTTACCGGTGGTTGGTTCTAATAAAGTCCCATAGCACCACGGCCTTATCAGGCCTACTGTGTGTTCCACTACTCTCAAGCAGTCCTATTCAGTAGTTTTGATCATTTTACAAAGTCTTTAAAGCTTCTTTGCCGATACTTTTCTTTTTGGGATAGGATCTTCCCAGGAGCGTCATTCTACTATGTGCAAATTCTGGGCGCTCTCCCAGGATATGTAGAGAGGTTTCATCCACCGAGTCACATCCTCGGCAGACCGGACTATCTACAAACTTTAGCTTGTGTCGATGTTTCCTAAAGTGACAGTGTCCCGTTATAAGTCCCATCACTTTCCTGAACCAAATTTTATTCAAGCTCAGCAACTCTTGTTCTTTCCTTCAAAGGACAGTCCATAAGTTCCTTCGAATGGTTTTGCCTTGGCCTTGAAGTCCAATATTTCCTGCGTTCTATATAAGCGTATAAGGAAAAGGTATACGAATCGATCGCCAGTATTATAAGTGGTGGATCGTTATAAAGGAATACGACATTCATAAATATATTAAAAGCAATAATTGTCGACAGCAGCAATTACAAGTGCAGTTTATAAAAATATAAGAAAAATTTAAAATCGTTATCATATTTTTAATTAAATTAATTAAAGCGACTGCTTATATCTCCGCCAATAGTTGTTTAAAGGAATTGATACCCTCGGGCAGTCTATTCAGGTCCTATAAAGCAGAGCATTTTAGAAAACAATATTGATATGAAGAATATCGTAGAATATATTTTTGTCTGTACTATGAATCATACATTTTAAAATCACACAAATTCGCGCGACGTGGACAGATATAATAAAAGTAAAATCATATTTACAGCAAAAAGTGTATGGTCGTATATAAAATCCATTGAGTAAGCATATTTTCAGGTAATAAAATAATTCCTGAAAATAATGAAAGACTTGCAAAGGCTTTTAATTTCAAGAGGCAATAAAGCATTTGTAACATTCAAAATGTATTAGACCATAAACGAGAGCACTCCTATTTAATAAAGCTTTTAACTACAGTTTAAACCTAATAAACTTCAACAACACTAAAATGTTTTGGGTGCTGTTAAGAAATATTATACTGCGTTAGGGACGTATAATCTTTATTACTTTCGTGGTAGGCCATGCAGGAAGCAATAAATTAAAATTTAAAAATTTACGCGCCGTGAAATGATGTTTTAATCGAAATACGCGGCGGATATGTAGTAAAGCGATGGTGTCGCATTGAGGACGGTCTTGGATTATGCGGCCCATTAAATCTCGGCTATCATGAAATTAAATCATTTCTACGATTTCTGGCTGCAGGCCGACATCGTATTTTATAGATTCGCTGATTTATGCTACCGCTTTTTGACTATTTTTTGCTCCTTTGTCGTTAATAAAGACTAAAAAACTCGCTGTAACACAATGTGGGATATAAGTTACGCGTTAAATAAGTTGAATTTTATGAGGCCGTCGTCTCCACGTTTCAAAATTATTGCACATTCCACTGCTAGAAAAGGGTGGGGTGAATGTGTGCATTTTTTTTACTTACTAGGTACTGAAGACAAATTATTGCTTTTTCTATTGATTGTTGAGGATGAATTTGTTTAATTAAAATGCTTGTTTTCAAATGTTATTCTTGTATTGCAACACGTTTTTATACAGGGTGATTCATAACTTATCCAAACATTTGGCAATAGAGAAATGGAGTCAATACCGTAAAAAAAATTTGTAAAATCCTTATAGTTCCCGAGAAAAAATTATTGAAGTTGTAGTACTTTCAACCATTATATAGCTAGACAACTGTATCCTCTAGCGTCATTCGTAATACTCATGAGGGCCGCGTGGCCTCAGCGAATCCGAATACTGAAACCCGGTTTTTCAGACGTCGTTGTCATAGTGTTTACAATAGTTTTTTAGTAGTTAGTGTCAAAAATGGCTTACGTGTATAGCAGTTCGGAATTTATGAATATCATTTTAATTTATGATGAAGCAAGAAAACATAGGTATTATGGTGAAACATTTATGTTATGGTGAAACAAGACAGCATTTGTGTTAGTTCATAGAAACTAAGTAAGACAGACTCAAATGTGTTTACACGTCAGTGGGCAAAATTATGAACAGTTGTTGTAACATCAGATATGTCAATTTTTTTTTACTACAGTACCCCAGCGATGTAAGGGTTGAATACTACAACTTCAATAATTTTCTCGTATACTATGTATAAGGATTTTATAATTTTTTTTAAAGATATTGACCCATTTTCCATGATGCATCTATTCCCAAATTTTTTTGGATAAGTTGTAAATCACTCTGTATAAATAGCACATAATTATGGCCAATTGCGTCTCTTCAAATCAACTCAGTCTGCTGCCCTAATCTGATTTAAACTTTAATATGTACAGTATCTTTTTAGTTTGATGAAATTTTGTCAATTAGTCTACTGGTTTTATGTAGACGTCAAAAACATTAATTTATCCTATTTTTAAAATAACTTTCATAGAACAGGTTTAATGTCACAAAAACTGTAGCTGTTTTCTTTCTCATTGTTAAAATACGTAGAAGTAGGCCCTCCGTTACGTTACGAAAATCACTACACTACAATATCACTACCACTACTAATACTACTACCACCACTACCACCACTACCTCTATCATCACTATCACTACCTGTTACTGCTACATTAGTGCCCTTATTATCATTGCTACCACTACTATAATTTTTACTATTTGGAAGGAGGGGAAATCCTCATGTGGTTATTATGGACTAAACCCCATTTTCGATTCATAGCAACACGTCCCACGATATTACTTCACTATCCATTTCTATGTAGGCTGTAGATATCTTCTTTCTTCTTCCTCTTCATTTTCATGTACCATCTTTGTTGTCCATGTACTTTTGATATCAAATTTGTGCCTAACATTGTTCTTTGTTATGAGTTGATCCCTTGTTAAGTGAGTTGCTTTTGTTCTTACCTCATTTCTTCTATCATAACTCGTAACGCTGTGTCGTTAGTCCAGCACATTATTCATCAAGCTTTCGTGCCTAAATACGAATTGTCTTAAATAATGTCTTATTTTCCACGTTTCAATATAACTATGTACTCATTTTTTGATAGATGGGCTATTATCTCTATTCTGTATTGCCTATGTTGATGCCATTCTATAGACACTTGCTATTCATATTGCAGCTTTTCTTTGGATTGCTTTGCTTTTCTACTGTCTAGTTTAGACCACCAATATTCCGCTCTAATATGCATGCTTATATTCTTATTTTGATATTCTTAAAATATTATTAGTTCATCCTATTACGTATACTAACTTTACTACATTTGTTGAAAAAAATTATACTCAATGAAATAGGAGATATATGATTTTGATTTTTGGCAAGCTCGATTTTGGCAAACGATTTGAAATATGCAGTATGGATAGATAAATATTTGTGCCAGTAATTAATATAAACATTAAAGGTACCTGGACTTTATCGAGTCAGTATTTTCTCTGCACATATCGTGTATATATCTTTTGAATATATAAGGACTTTTTAATAAGAGTAGTTGGGAAAAAGAGGACTTTCACATAAGGTATAAAATATTTATGAAACAAAAGAAAAAAAATAATTTCGATGACATTATAGTCTTTAGGAGGTTAAACTTACTGAAATAGAATTTTAAGTTAGGAACACATCATTGCCCCATAAAGTGGTTTTCTATTTGCACTTTCTGTTTTCCTGTAATGACAACCAACCATCAACAAAAATAGACAAATACTCTGTATACCAATTGAACGCTGTGCATTAAGGTCTATTTATTTCTGGGACTGCATTTAGTCGTTACGAATTATTCAGTAACTCTTCTATTTCTGCACAATTTGTTTCTCCGAAACTATTCAGCACAAAGCACGAAGAGTAAAAGAACAAAAGGTTCTGTAAAATTTTCTGAGCATGTATAAATCCATTAATTTACACAGTCTGGCATGAATTTTCAGTAAAAACAAAGCTGAAAATGTAATTATAGCTGGCAGAGGTAGCACCGAGGGATTTCTGTAATTCAATGTCCAGTCCCGTGAAAAGGGGAATTTCCCTTAGAGAGTATATACACACTCCCGGTTCATCCAGGAAGCGGGACTATCACCCTTGGCGTACTTGTTCCTAATTTGAAAAAATATATACACGGTGATTAATCGAAGTCGCTTGTTGAACATATAAGAAACTCCACTATTTATGTTATCTTATTTTAGAACAAATTCGGCTATTTCTAACACAATAAAAATATCTTTAATAGGCTACACTTTCATAGGTCAGGAAATATAGAGTTGGACGCAACTTTTTGTTTCGGCAAGCTGAATTTATCACTATATATGCTAAATATTATGTACAATAACATTCCACAGTCATTAAAATGGGGGGAACAGGTTGGTTAATTGTATAATTTTTGCGTAAATTCACGTTTTTCGCTTATAACTTTTTTCCGTTCATTTCCACGAGAAAACAGTAAAGTACTTTTTTTCGTCTACAAAAGACCTACAAAACTAGCCCCCGAGCGTAAAAAATATTGATTAGATCAAAAGTTATAAACAGAAGAAGTTTATTTATGACTTTTGAATTAAACATTTATAAACTGCGTTATCATTACCACAACGTTTTGGCATCGCATCCTCTCATTCCTTATCACAGTCTAATAACTCACACGAAATCTGGAATCGGTAAGTTGAATAGTTTATGGCCTTATAAATAAATTAACTAATTATTAGTCTGGACGATCCCGAGGATCTTTCACAATCGCACTGATTTTTTTCGTGGTAGATTTCATAATAATACATTGAAATCTATAATTTTTTTCTTTAATTTCAAATTTGCAACCCTTAGTTGCAAAATGAAATATACGACGCACGAGTGTGATATAGTTACATATTCGGAAAGCTTATGAAAAGAGCTTTAAGTTAAAAAAAAAATCGTCAGGATTCGTTGAAAAACAACGGAGTTACAGACCATTGGGAGTAAAGAACCGATTTGTTATAACTATTTGTTTCTTTTCTTTCGCAAGCTCATACCTTTGCAGCTGAGCATACAGCAAACCCCCAGACTTGACAGTATTTTAAATTGAATCGTACTATGTTTTTATGGTTAACCCTATTGGATAACACGTGTATTTTAATCTGTATTGTTAGCTATATACCCTGTGTTTTCCTCTGTCATTTAATTGCCTGGGTAGTTATAGTCCTAAAATTAAAATAAATAAAACATATTTGTAGAGCTTATAATATCGGAAAGAATCATTAACTTTTTTCAAAAAATGTTTACTTATCCAGACGGAAACTCCCTTCGTTCGTCAAGCAGTTAGAAAAATATTGTAAAACAGTAATTGTGATTATATTTAATAGATACACTTAGATCACATAACTACATTTTTTACAATTACAAAGAATATTAAATTTTAATAACAATAAAAAAAAGTANGATTCGTTGAAAAACAACGGAGTTACAGACCATTGGGAGTAAAGAACCGATTTGTTATAACTATTTGTTTCTTTTCTTTCGCAAGCTCATACCTTTGCAGCTGAGCATACAGCAAACCCCCAGACTTGACAGTATTTTAAATTGAATCGTACTATATTTTTATGGTTAACCCTATTGGATAACACGTGTATTTTAATCTGTATTGTTAGCTATATACCCTGTTGTTTTCCTCTGCCATTTAATTGCCTGGGTAGTTATAGTCCTAAAATTAAAATAAATAAAACATATTTGTAGAGCTTATAATATCGGAAAGAATCATCAACTTTTTTTCAAAAAATGTTTACTTATCCAGACGGAAACTCCCTTCGTTCGTCAAGCAGTTAGAAAAATATTGTAAAACAGTAATTGTGATTATATTTAATAGATACACTTAGATCACATAACTACATATTTTACAATTACAAAGAATATTAAATTTTAAGAACAATAAAAAAAAGTAATGTTCCCTGCGACAGTCTGCTAAGCTTACTAGTAATAAGAATAATATTCACATTTTGCTCTGGGAAATATTTACCGAATTTACCTCTTTCTTTTAAATCGCCAGCGTTAATGAAACTTTGCTTCTAGCGAAAACTAACAAGTGAAAAGTAATTCGGTGAAGCGTCTAATAAAAATATAGGTTATAAGATTTCACGAAATTTTATAATTAACTACAGCCAATTTTTTCAAGTGGAAAGTAAATTAGGTAGGTAGTTAATTTAAAATCAATATTTATATAAAACAGTACACAGGATAAAAAAGTATTTGTCTTGATAACTGGAATCAGGTAGAATAATTGAAAATAAATTGACATTGATTTATAAACTTATATCGACAACTTAACCATTGCCGAAATACAGGAAATACGTACAAGAATTAATATTTTTTCAAATAACTTTAAAACGGTTTGAGCCAGAGATTTTTTAGTTGGTGTACACATAGGGTGTTATTTTTTAGGATTCCCACCTCCTTAACCATCCATTAATATTATACTTAGACGTATGGTTATCTCTTTTACTTTCGTCAATACAAAATTCATTTTAGAGATTTTTTTACTCTTATGAAATTTCAATATCAGTTACAAAATTTGAGTGGGTAATAGATAAATTTTTCAGAATTGATTAGAGTGACATACGATTGTCCGAGAATTCGTTTTTACATTTAACTGGGCGATTCTATGCATAAGAATAAGAAAAAAATTATATGAATATGATTCCTAAGAGCTATTATGTCTGTTTAGAATTATGCCAAAAATGAGTTTATTTATATCTTTGGAATCATCGCAGTGCCATTTATGGTTAAAACTGCATCTACAGACGTGAAATCGTATTCTCGAACACTCTACGTTCAATCCAATCAATTTTGAAGATTAAGATAAATTCACGAGTCCAAAAATCTATAAAAAAAATTTCTATTGTCGAAAGTAAAACGAGATAACTAGTTACTAGTATAGACTAGTCTCTTCCTTGAGTCTATCTTGATTCTACTTGGTATTTGTTTGCGCCACCTGTTGGTTCGCTCCTGGTATTTTTCAATGTTGGGAAGACAACGATCAAATCTTCGTAATAATGTAATGTGGAATGCCTAAGTTCCTTTGTTTAAACTTTAAATTACAAGCTGATCTTAGACAGCTAAATTGGGAGATTGTCTTCTTACAGGTTTTTTTCCAGGTAAAATTCTTGACTGGCTAATTTGTACTTTATCTTCACCCTTGGGTAGATATTCAGATAAACTTATTTGTATACTTGTATTTGTATTACTTTGTACTTGGTTCAGTTCATAGGTTTATATCCTTACCATTTTGACTTTTTAATGCTGTTTTTTTACAATTTAATAAAGTTGACTATCGTAAAGAGATATGTACATTTACCTGACTGCGGATTTTTAGCTCTTCTTATGTAGATTTATGCCAAACAAATGACTATCAAAGACTTTTTTGGAAATGTTTTAGAATTCCATGTTGCATGAAAACTTTTTATCATTAATTGTAGGTTTATACAAACACTGACTTTAAACGGAATAATAGTTTCTTATTTCTAATTTTGCAAGCTTTCTTTTAATATGCAACTTCTCTAATTCCGTTATGATTTTCATGGGCTCGGCTTATGCAACAAACACATTCACGTCTTACTAACTAACAATTTTACAACTATTTTAACTACTTTTTTCATAAATCTTACAAGTATTTTTACAAATTCCTTTCTTTTAATTAATTAATTTTTTTTATATGTCACCGTTGGCAAAATTTAATGTAATTTTTTTATTTAATGTAATGCGATTGTGTAATTTAATGTAACATAGGTATTTTTTTCATTTAATTTAAATTCAATGTAATATGTATTTACTTAAATAGTGTACAGAAAATTCAATTTAATCTTTCTGCTATGAAAATTTTGATATCTAAAAGTCCAGTAGTACGATTTTTGACGAAATTTTTATAAGAATTAAATTCACCTTGTGCTCTATGTCGTGGAATGGATGCTGTTTTTTACTTCTGTACAAAAAGGTCCAATTAATATCATTTTTTTTTACAGAATCACGGAACATTAAGAGGCAACCGTTATTTACATTTTCTAAGAAATGAACTAGAAAATTTATTGGATAATATTGACCCTCAACGTAGAGTAAATGATTTATGATTCCAACAGTATGGAGCGCCATACCACAATATAAGCTGTGCAAGAATACTTAAATCAGAGGTTTCCGGTAACGGAGTTATAAGGTAGCTCGTTCACCAGAAATGACCCCATTGGATTTTTTCTTATGGGATCATTTAAAAAACACAGTATATCAGGACCCTATAGAAGACATGGCAGATTTGTATAATAAAATTTATACAGCAACGCCGGCTTTAGATCGTGAAATTTTATTAAGAGCCTGTCGAACTAATGAGAAGACTAACATTGTGTATTAATGCTGAAGGACGTAATTTTGGGCATTTATTATAATCTTCGTTTTGACTTACTTCAGTAACTACATCTATATCTCCGTTATTATTTTAAATAATTACTGTTCCCTTTTCTGTAGTTGATAATTTGTTTTTTTTATAATTTATTGTTTGTTGTTAGTTGGTATGTGGTGTGAATAAAGCCATTATAACAATATTTTAAAAGAATATTTTGTCTCAGTGTGATATAAATAAAATAATACATTTTCCTGTTAATCATACATTGCATATAGAAATCAACATGTCTCGAAAACAAGCAAATAATGGGAAAAACTGTATATTACAAAAATTATTCAAAATTTAACGGTCTTTCAGATGGGCCGCATTTCCACTTTCCAGAAATCAAAATATTTTTTAGTATCGCCACGCCATCTATACAGAAAGATTTTAATTAACAATTCTAACAGCAATTTGAAGCTATTCGAGGGAACTAACAACCTCAGTTTCCGGAACTAATGTAAATTTCTTCATTTCGGAGATATTGACAGCGGGAGTGTTAAATGTGTAATGGACCTGTTTTATTTTAAGTTTATTATGTCAGAACTCACTACCAACCAGAAGTCCACCGCCAGAACGCACTACCGACTAGAAGACCACCGCCAGCAAATAATCTCCACCGAAGCCAGCCAGTAATAGCCAGTGAACCCAGTAAGAATTATTATTTTCTTTTATTATTATCCGTTCCGACCGAGTACAAGTCCGAAAAGATTTGTACGCTTTAAGTGTGGAGTTACTGTGGGCCCGAGAAGAATATTCTTGGTAACCCGCACATAAATTCCACCGTCCATCTCAACCCACACGACAGAGCAACCGTAAGGTTCGGCGTGTATACCCAACCTTTGCGGAGCCTTCGTGTTTACTACAGCGTTGCCCGGTGTCCCGCACCAGGATGTACGCTGAGTACTAGGGGATATGTCAACTTACACCTAGAGGTTCGGTGTGTATACCCAATCTCCGGGTCGTTCCATATAGTATATGTACGTTTCTCCCTGATCGGCGTGTATACCCATCAGACCAGGAAGCGTTGTATACTGAGAGATCGACAACATCGGTCACCAGGACAGTACAAATTGTAAGGCGATATACTTCGGATCCCGTTTTACCATCCTATCGTCACCCGATTTTTCCGCCTTGCACCGCCTGGGCTTTCTTCACTGGTTATTGCTACCGCTTACCGCTTACTAATTTTGCATTTGCTTGCTAGACCGCATTACCGATATCTAACCACCGACCTGAGCGTTACATTACCGATATTTAACCGCCGACCTGAGTGTAAATTATTCCGAAATAATTCCGTATAATTTTGGTTTATTTTCAGAATCAGCGGGGACCGACAAAAACATCTACAAATATTTTAGTTCTTTATCAGACCGTTTAAAATCACCTTTTTTTACTTAAAACCATCTACTATTGTGGAGTAACAAATGTTTAATTTTTGATTTCGTTCGTAAACATTTATTTCTTTTCGAAGGTGATAAATAAAAATTGTAAAAACCGAAATTGACAACTTTTAGTTTTGTCTCTAACACCGTTATTGTATATAATTTATTGTTTAATTAGCTTGTAAATATATCCATGCAATTCATAGTGGATAGAAATTAAGATTGACACGATTTGTATTTGTACAAAGTATTATTATTTTCCTCGTGAATAAATCCAGTAAAAATTGATAGGTGTATTTCTTTCAACCCCGAGGTAAACTGATAACATTCCGAACCAGCAAAAACGCTGATACCGTTTTGTAGGACTCCCGTTTAATTTTATATTTAAAATAAAACTACACTGAGAAAACTACTCTCTGCCGTTTTCTCCAAAAAGAAATACAATTGACCTCTGGAATTTATTTTCTTCACTGTAGCTACCTGTGCACTTTACTCTAAACCAGGGTAAGGGTTACGTGGAGTTTCCCCCACGTAAAATATAGGGAAACTGGCGCCCGAGACTAACCGAAAATATAAATTATTAACTAATTTTGCCGTTTAGAGTCCAGTCCGAGGAATAAAAGACCTTTCCGAAAAATTAAGTTGCAGGGGGTGCACACACCATAGTTAAAGGTAATAAAAAAATTAACACCGACCGACCCATAGAGAGAGAACCGAGGAAAAGTGCGTCACAAATGGCACACCCTGTATACTATATACTCTTTCTACTCTAACTTGAATATTTTAGTTTCCAGCAACGGAATATCATTTTTTGTAACTTTAATATAAAAACGATATTCAACGATATTCTAGTATTTGGGTGATTCTGTTCTGTTACTTTTTTGATTAAAAATCTTTTGATTTTATAATTAAACATTTCCTATTTTTTTATACATATTATTACTCTATTTTACTGTAAAAATAAAAATCTGAGAGGATTTTACTACAACTTTAAAATATCGAGAATGAGAATCAAATTCGTCCACGGTACTGACATGAAATAAATTTAATAGACATTCTTCAGAAAAATTATCAAATTTATTTATGAATTGTATTTTAACACTTTTAAATTCTTTAATAACACTATAATAATAAATAGTAACTCATTCTTCAGGAAAATTATCACATTAATTTATGAATTATATTATAACATTTTTAAACTATTTTTTTACTAATTATTTAACACTATAATAATAAATAGTAATTCATTTTTAACAAATAATAATACATTATAAATTATAACGTATATAAAATATTAATTAACTGAAATTGAACACATTTACGAAAAATAAATTAATTTAAACGTAGTTTTTGGTTTTTATCATAACATTTTTTGAATTCTTGAGCTTCTACGTAGTGGTACCGTCTGAATTTTTGCTGGATTATCACTAGCAACATCTTTTTGAAGACATTTCAGAGTTTTAGTCAACTTTGGCGATTTTTCAGCTTCTTGCGATGAATGATTTTTTTATTTTTTGCATCAATCTCTTGTTCACTTTTCCGACTTTATTGTTTGAAGAATAATCAATTCTATCCATAGAGAAGTGTCATCTGCAGTGAAAAAAAATATAATAAATGATTAAAATAATTTATTAATAATTAAATATATTTATACTTTTTTTACATGGTACTGAGCCACGGTACTGACATTTTAAATTTAAATAGCAACTATAATTATTTGGTTATGAATTTGATAATACCCAATTACCGTATGATTTAGGTTAGTAAGAAGTACAATAATTCATTACTTAACAAAAAAAATTCAATAGTTAATCAAGTATACCAATACCATGGTACTGACAAGTAAATTTATGACTTACCTTTTTGAAAATTGACTTTTAAAATGACACAAACTTGTTGCACTATTCCATCAACGTAATGTTTGTAAGCATTGCTCACGTGACCTACTTTCAATATGGCTAACGAGTTGTTTCATAAATCTTGAGGTAGATGGCGCGCGAGTCAGACGAATCCAAATTTAAAAATTTGCTTAAATCTAAGGACAAAAGTTACTAAGCTAGAATTCAATGTTAAAGTACATATATTGAAAAAAAAATTGTCACTGTTTTAAGATCGATTATATACATTAAGATTTATAGGTAAATTAGTTTAAATCATTTATTGCGACAAGGAAAATAATGAATTTATAGATACATTCTAAGAATGGACATGACACGGTACTGATATTTGACAGATATTCTGTAAGTTTTCTCTAGACTGCAAGTTATATTACACAAAAAAAAGTGATGAAATATGTTGATGAGGATCGTATTGATACAAAAATTTTATAAATACATTGTTAATGTATTACCAGTTAGAGCAAACAGCACAGGACATTAATAATCACTGTTAAAATGGAATCACCCATCTAGAATTCTAGAGTGACAGGTATGTATTTAAATTATATTTATTATGATTCTATTTTAAGTTTCCACTAGATACCTCAAACTCAAAATATAACTTAAGTCGCGTTATGTTATTATATTCAGGAAGTAAGTAAGAGTAACTGATGCCTTCTTGAAAATTTCTGTACCCTACATTTTGAAAATGAAGTCCTTGTAGCTTAAGCATTTTCTTCATAAAATCGCCGCTAAAGTTTGCCGTATTTAAGTTGGACCACCCTGTGTAAATTCTGAATGATAACGTCACTTAGAGAATAATAAACTGCCGCCACATTCCCTTTACGATTTCGTGACTTTTCGGCTAAATAATATTTGTGATTATGTAAAACATTTTTTTATGAAACATCAATTTTTTCACATTGTTTAATGAAATTCATGAAACGAATAACCTTATGAATTCGCTGTTTATTAACGCTGGCGTGTTTTAATGACCTAATCAGACTGATGCGTTAAGTTTTAACCCCCTAAGTCCAGTTGAATTAAAATATGACCGTAAAAATTAATTAAAGTCCGCTGATGGCACAGGCGTGACATTATACATGAGAGTTTAACTGAATATCATTAACAAGTTATTTCATTTACATATAAAACTAATAGGGACGCCACTAGGGGGTGTTTTAATAAACTACTAAGATGTATCGTTTCCTTAATAATGGAATAATTTTTGAAAATTTCGTTAATGTCAACCGTTTAGGTAAGTCTTTTATTTAGAGTAAGTTAGTTAATTTTGATTGCCGTGAACAAATTATACTATTTACAAAAAATTATACTATTTACAAAAATTCAATTTACTAATGAATTTATATACTTGTATAACATAAGATACTTAGGTATATGTACAGGGTGTTTCAGGATTAAGTCAACAATCTTTGAGAATATATTACGTAAAAATAAGTAAAAAATATATACAAACATAGGGCCGCAAACAGTTCATTTTCGAGATACAGGGCGTTAAAGATTTCAAACAAATAATGATATTTTTTAATATGTTAAAAGTGAGTAGTAGTAGTAGGTATATGTATAAGCAACATTTGGTGTGACCTACGATTAAATAGTTTGTCGCAATATGTTTCAGTAATATTACTAATCGTCAGTGGTGGAGATCAGTCCAATTAATTAGACAAATAAAGTAGTACGACCCTGTAAAAAATGAGAACTGGTACTATTTTTTATTGCAATAGGTATTTTACCTTGAACAAAAAGTATATCTTGAGTTTTTCTTGTGTTTTCCACCGTTTCACGGCAAAATCAAATTATTTAAGTACATCTCATAAATTTGTTAATAATGCCTATTACGGAAATATTATCAATAAATATTCTCACCATATAGATAGGCGTTTTAAATTAAATATATACGATTTGTCAGTCAAAATTTAACTGATTGAAAAATCCGGGCATGACGAGAAGTGATTTCAAAGGATTTGTAAATTTTTTATTAGAATTTTTTAGATGGTAGAACTAAATGAATTGAATTTGCCATAAAACAAAAGCAAATACGAGAAAACTTCAAGAGACATTTATTGTCCAAGTTAAAATATTACAATAAAAAATGACACCAATCTAATTTTTTCTACTCCACTGGTGACTAGTAATACTTATTATTGAGATATATGCTTCAACAAACTATCCAATCACAAGTCACACCAAGTTTTGCTTAAATATTTCTCCTCACGTTCGAGATATTAAAAAATATAATTATTTTTATGGAATTCTTAACATCCTGTATCTCGAAAACATTTCCAGCCCTGCGATTATACAGGGTGGTCCGAATTTTATGCAGGAAACTTCGAGGACAGATAGATAATGTATGATAGTAGACCTTGTATTCCCTAAAATATGAGCTCTAAAGGTTCAACCAGTGGTGTACAACTGGACAGGTCACCCCCTATTTATAAAAAATTATTGTAACGGATTTACATTCTAAAGCACAAAATACGTAAAAAAAGTAACTTGAATTTTTTCCTTGAAGTTCATCGTTTTCAAGTTATTCATACCTATACATTCCCCTTGTGGCAGACATTTCTAACCATAATATTAGGTGCAAGTGCAATTTGTAAGCGCATCGACAAAATTATTTACGCTCGTCGCTTTCATCTTTATGGATTAAAACGATATTTGGAAAATCACGACGGCGAAAGGAAAGGCACAGAAATGAAATTTTAAGAGCATTGGACGACGATCCTCGGCTAAATTCACGAAGAACGTCTCCGCAACTTGGGGTGAGTAAATCGAAAATTTGAAAAGTTCTACATAAGGATGGTAGAAATCCGTACCATTTATAACTTGTGCAAAATTTACGTCCGGGAACGCAGAGAGATGCCTGATTTTTTGTCAGTGGTTGTCAAAGTTACAACGTAATCCAGAATTCTTACTAGAAATTCATTGGAGCGAAGAGGCTACGTTCACAAGGCGAGGGGTAGTGAATTTTCACAATATTTGGTCACAAGAAAATCCTCATGAAATTCGGACAAGATTTTTTCAACACGAATTTTCTGTGAAAGTGTGGCTCGGAATAATTCGCAATAAAGTTTGTGGACCTTTCTTCTTGCCACTCCATCTAATAGAAGACGGGTGTAATGAATTAAAAGAAAACCACTACATGATATTGGCTTCAATTAGTTACATTAAGAGAATATGTCAGAGATGTATCGATGTGGATGGTTCACAGTTTGAACAATTGTTGTAAATACGTAACGTTAATATTGTTTCTTGTTTAGTTGTCGTTGCTTGGTAAATGTATTTGTATTATTATTTTGATTTAAATTGTTCTTATTTGTAAAAATAGTGGATTAGGCCTCCAGGGGAAACTAAAACACACTAAAAACACTACCTCACAGGTTATGTGGAAATAATTTTGTTGATCTGCTTACAAATTGCACATACTTTTAAGCATAAACATAAATATTCTTGTAATATGGTTTGAAGTGTCTGCCACAAGGGATTGTATTGGTATGAATAACTTTAGTGCATTAGAATATTAATCCGTTACAATAACTTGTAAATAATACAGTGGCATAGGTTATTTTTATATAAAGAAGGAAAGTGACCCCTGTCCAATTGTACACCCCTGGTCAAACCTTTAGAGCTAATATTTTAGGGAATGCAAGGCCTACTGTCATACATTGTCTGTACCAAATTTTATTGAGATTAGTTAATAGAGTCCGGAGATATAAACAAAAAATTATTTTTTTTTACAAATTCAACACCTTGTATATCTAAAACGATGCCATTCTAGATCTATGTTTATAAGGCAAACACCTACTATTTTAAAGCAGATCTATCTGCCTTCGAAGTTTCCTGCATAAAATTCGGGCCACCATGTATACATTTTTTTACTTATTTTGACCAGAGGAACACGTCTTCAGAGTTTGTCGATTAATACTGAAAAACCCTGTATATATTATTAATATATTGCATTTTTATTTTTTTTACTACTTATCTGTAACGTGAGATTAAGTGATACTTGATTCTATATTTCTTCAAAAGTGATATAATAAATGGAACTAATTCATATATTTTAGTGATTCTGTCTAAATTATGAAATAGTAAATTATTAACGGTATCCGCAAGTTAATGGGCCAATAAATCAATTTACAATAAATAATAAACAAGCGCGAGTACGACCTAACGATTTGGCATTCATCTAATTGATCTGAAAAGTCAAGCAACGCTGATTGCGATTAGTACTTGGATGGGTGAACATTCGGGGAAGGCCCGCGATGCTCGTGCACCATCTACTGGCCTGTATGTCAGTGTATTCACAGAAGTTATACAAATTTAGGCGAGGTTTCTATAGGAAGATATACGATCTCTCGGAAAGGAACTAAAACCGTCGATCCCTTGTCTAAACAATGTTATACAAATAAAAGTCCTTATCCTACGACAAGGTAACAGGTTCGCCAAAATTTCCATGTTGGGGATTGTTCGTCTCCTGGCGGCGGTGTTTAGCCATAGTAGCAGCATTATACCGACGTAAAATAACCAAACAACAAAAAATAATAATATACACTGCGTCCATACATGGTTAGTATTTACGATAGGGCTCCCTTTCTTAAACTATCGCCTGCCTTTCTTATGACTAACATGACGCCACATTTGGACGTATCAGCATAAAATAGACTAATACACTTCGATGTAGAATATTTTCTTATCTTTTTTGTTTGACGCGTCTGCTGAAGTATTGCACCCTTGTGTATCATCGTACTCAAGGTGAGGCTCTTTCAACTCAGCAATATTCTGGTAGCCTGATCCAGTCTGCCATAGGTTCACCATAGGTTGAGTGAAAAACATCTCAGGTCACAACGTCAGCAAATCTTTCGCTTTGCCTAACTGTTCGTTCCTTCAGTGACGTTAATCCTTCTGCATGGAAATATATAATACAAATAATTTCTTATTGTACCCTCATAATATACCTCCTACCTTGTATTCAGTTTAATTACAGCCTACGTGATCAGATGCTGGATAAACTTGAGCATATTAAGGATTTAGGGGTCATCTGTGACCCAAATTTAACCTTCTCTGCACATATTGCTGAATCTATCACAGGGGCTTACAAAATCTTGGGTTTTATTCTTCGAAATAGTAAGGACACTAAGAATATGTCTACATTACGTACCTTACCATATACAAGCTTTGTTAGATCCAAGTTGGAGTATGTCTCCGTGGTTTGGTCTCCCCATTATAATTGTTACATAACATCATTAGAAAAAGTACAGAGAATGTTTCTTAAATCGGCTAGTTTCATCTTCCAGCTCTAGGATTTCCTCTAGAGTTATTATTAGATAGGTTTGATGTACACAGCTTAATAATTAGGAGAAAGGTTAGTACTCGATAATATTTTTGTACAAAATTGTCAACCACGATATTGATTGCATTGAGGGTACAACACAAATAAATTACCGTGTTCCTCGAATAAATACCAGATCAAATGGTTTGTTCAGTCTTCCGCCTGCGGGCACAAACATGTTGCTGTGGTCTCCTTTACTCCAAATGATTTTTAATTATCATAATGTGGTGAATAGCCTGGACATATTCAATACTTCTATAGCACATATTAAAGAATTTTCTATTCTCACAATTGAGTTTTCAGCTTTTAATTTCTTTTTTGTTTTTGTATTACTTATGTAGTTGTTTCTGTTATGTTATGATGATTTTTAGATATACTAATTCTTATGTGACTTTTGTGTTTTGCTATTTAATGATTTAACTGACATTGTTTCTGATTAACGTTTATACTGTTTGTTTTTTATGTCTTTGCATATCTAAATTTTTGTGCTTCTTGTTGTTTATGTGTATTTATTGTGGTTGCAATATTCATCCTGTAATTGAGTTTCTCCCGTTGCGTAAATTAAAACTAACTAACTAACTAACTAACTAACTAACTAACTAACTAACTAACTAAATAAATAAATAAATAAATAAATATTTAAATAAATAAATAAATAAATAAATAAATAAATTAATTAATTACTAACTAACTAACTAACTAACTAACTAACTAACTAACTAACTAACTAACTAACTAACTAACTAACTAACTAACTAACTAACTAACTAACTAACTAACTAACTAACTAACTAACTAACTAACTAACTAACTAACTAACTAACTAACTAACTAACTAACTAACTAACTAACTAACTAACTAACTAACTAACTAACTAACTAACTAACTAACTAACTAACTAACTAACTAACTAACTAACTAACTAACTAACTAACTAACTAACTAACTAACTAACTAACTAACTAACTAACTAACTAACTAACTAACTAACTAACTAACTAACTAACTAACTAACTAACTAACTAACTAACTAACTAACTAACTAACTAACTAACTAACTAACTAACTAACTAACTAACTAACTAACTAACTAACTAACTAACTAACTAACTAACTAACTAACTAACTAACTAACTAACTAACTAACTAACTAACTAACTAACTAACTAACTAACTAACTAACTAACTAACTAACTAACTAACTAACTAACTAACTAACTAACTAACTAACTAACTAACTAACTAACTAACTAACTAACTAACTAACTAACTAACTAACTAACTAACTAACTAACTAACTAACTAACTAACTAACTAACTAACTAACTAACTAACTAACTAACTAACTAACTAACTAACTAACTAACTAACTAACTAACTAACTAACTAACTAACTAACTAACTAACTAACTAACTAACTAACTAACTAACTAACTAACTAACTAACTAACTAACTAACTAACTAACTAACTAACTAACTAACTAACTAACTAACTAACTAACTAACTAACTAACTAACTAACTAACTAACTAACTAACTAACTAACTAACTAACTAACTAACTAACTAACTAACTAACTAACTAACTAACTAACTAACTAACTAACTAACTAACTAACTAACTAACTAACTAACTAACTAACTAACTAACTAACTAACTAACTAACTAACTAACTAACTAACTAACTAACTAACTAACTAACTAACTAACTAACTAACTAACTAACTAACTAACTAACTAACTAACTAACTAACTAACTAACTAACTAACTAACTAACTAACTAACTAACTAACTAACTAACTAACTAACTAACTAACTAACTAACTAACTAACTAACNTAGAAATCGATTAGGTACTTGTAAGATACATAATTTATAATAATTCTCCTTCAAACTGCTGTCGTTGACTAACTTATTCTCCATATGCGTGATGGCGGCAACACCGCGGTCTCGATGTAGCATATTATTTGAAGTTTGCAGGTTGCCAAATCTAAAGGCTTTCTGCTTTAGTCACTAGCGAATCTACAGAAACTTTCGTTAGACTTTAGACGGACCTCCGTACCCGATAAACCTCCTTAATATTGGCAACATATTTATATATTTAATTTGTTGAATATTTTCTAGGTAACAATAAAATAATAAATTCTATACTGACTATTTAATAAGAAACAATTTAATGTAGTGGAGTAAAATAAGATTTTGCCTTCGGAAAAATTAGCAGATCGGGTAACTTTTGAGGACACACTTGTGAGGGTGTTAGGAACAACATATACAAAGTTACCAACCGTAGAGTGTACGCTTGATTATTTATTTAACAAATTAGTTGCAAAATTCCATTGTTTGTTGTATATCAACAAATTCAATTTTTTTTAATAATTGCGCCAATCGAAAGAACGGGAAATTTAACATGAAAAATGTAAATAGTTATTTTCTAAAATAAAGACTGTAGGTTGTAAATTTTTTTTAAATCGTACGAAAATGTAATGCGTCGGCACTTGCGGGCAGGTCTCGAGGAGAGCGCGGCCTCGCTCGCTATCCACTAAATTTGTTATAACTTGATCTACTTGATCAAATTAAGTCCACAAAAATTTAAATTAAAGAGAAATCTTGTAGCTAAGTTATCATAATTTTAAAATCGAAAAAAAATATACAGAAATAGTGTGTAAATAAAGTTACGTAACGGTAGAATTTTCTACAAAATTGATTAAAGATCTGCCATTTTTATAATTTTTAAGATAAAAATCTAAAACTTTCAGAGATTACTCTTGTAATAGCATTTAAAATAGTGAGTGATAAAAAAAAAATCTTAAAATTTTAATTCAAAAAATACAACGCTCGAAATATTCAATAATTTAAAAAAACGGCAAATTTGATTTTTTAGGTCACGTTTCAAAGTCCAATAACTAGTTCAAAATATGATATTGCAACTTTACAGGAGCATTTTTTGAAGCTTGAAAACTGTACTTTAAGATGGTCCATTTTGTTTTATTTAAAACGTTGAATTTATAATAAAATTTAAAGAAAAACAAAAAAAGATTTTTGTTCTAAAACAATGAAATTTGTTGTTAAATAAACTTTAATAAAGTTAAAAATGTTTTTGCTTGTTTGACCAATATATTTTCAAACTATAGATAATCTTAAAAAAAGTATAATCAACGAAAAAAAAAATTGGTATTATAATATTGTATAAAATATGAAAAACGGTTTTTCGATAAATTGTCGCGATATTCAGTTTTACCTATATTTTTTCATGATGAAATTATGTAGTATAGTTTTTAATATTATAAAGAGATAGAGAGAACATCCTGCGCTGTGAATGGAGCTCACTAGGCGCGAGAGGATTTGGGTATGACTCCAATTTTTATGACTTCAGATTCACCAAGTGAACTTCTCACACTGATTTTTTGCAGATGCAAAAGTGGCTGGGCTAACAATTGCAGTTGTCGGAAGGCGGGTCTACTTTGCACCATAACATGCTCTAATTGTTCCGGAACTGATTGTCTCAATTGCCAAGCGTTTTTTGAAGAACGAGAATCAGACCAATTGTCAGAACTTACAATGATTCAAGAGAATGCAAATTGAATATTGTCATTTTTTTATATTTCTATTTTTAATATGCAAATACTTTTTCATATTTAATAAATTTGTTAATTAACATACAGGGTGTCCCCAGTTCGGGTTGCCTATACCTGAAATGGATACAAAATCTCAATTGTCAAAAAAATTCATTCTTTATAAAAATTTTTGCTTGTCCAGAATCCCTTGGCAAGATAGTCAGTTGTTCAATTTAATGTACAGGGTGTTTAAAAATTTGTAAAAGGTAAAAACAGTGAAGAGTAAAGTACCTTAAATCTTAACGCTACGTGAAAAAGTAATGAGGAAAAGTTACTTGGAATTAAATTTTATGTTTAAATATGAAAGCATGGCCTTCTAGTTAATACTCGACACTCTGGGATATTCTAGGACCCTACTTATTTTTTAATACTTTCGGAGAAGCCATTCTATTTAAAAAATATTGCTTTATTGAAAAACAGATACACATGTTTGCATANAAGCATGGCCTTCTAGTTAATACTCGACACTCTGGGATATTCTAGGACCCTACTTATTTTTTAATACTTTCGGAGAAGCCATTCTATTTTAAAAAATATTACATTATTGAAAAACAGATACACATGTTTGCATATTAATAATTTATTTTTTATATAGGGGGATCAAAAACCTCAAAAACATTAATCCAACATTTATTTTGAGAACACGACAGAATCAGTATGTACGCGCCATTACAAAACTATTCTACATGAAGTCCGCCAACTTCAACACACCTCTCTAATCTTTTTCTAAATGCAGCGTAGGTCGAATGTGTCATTTCTTCATTTACTTGGGCAACAACTTCAATTATCCTGCTTTTCAAGAAATCAACATTGTGTTGCACTGGTTCTCTGTACACTCTTTCTTTCAAGAAGCACCAAAGGAAATAATCAAGAGGCGACAAGTCAGGGGACCTTGCTGGCCAACAAATAGGACCATATCTTCCTATCCACTTCTCTCGAAACGTTGCGGACTAGAATTATTGAGTGAACGGGACATCCGCTTGTCCGATTTTTGTCTATATTCCAAATGTTCTTCTTCTAATTCTGGCCAAAAAACGTATCTAGCATCTCTAGGTACGTATATTGCTTTAAATTTGCTTAAAAAAAAGTATGGCCCAATTATTCGGTTGAAAGTAATCGCGCATCAAACATTTACTTTTTTGAACCTTTGACTTTTTGAAGTAACTGTAAAGGACCAAAAACGACAATTTTGAGACGATACCACTCCATTGGTAGAATAAGTGGTTTCATCGGAAAAATTATATTTTTGTGAAAATGTCTATCTACCACACAATTCTTTCTCCCATCTCTAAACAGAACTCCAAACGATGTGCATCATGACCAACTTCTAGAGTGTGAATTACTTTTGGTTTGAAAGCCTTAAACTTATTTTCTACCAATATCCTCTGAATATGTGTCTTGCTAACATCGATTTGTTTAGATATCTTCCTTAATGACAGTCTCGGGTTTTCTTCTACCGAATTCAAAATTAGTATTGTAGCTGCATCATCGTCATCGTGTTTCTTTTTTGACCTTTTTACGTTTTTTACTCACCAGTTAAATCAAATTTTCGAATTAGTTTTCTCAGATTTTGGCGGGTAACTTTTACATCTGGATATTTTTCACGAAACAATTCAATTGCTTGGCTATAAAAAATGTTACCCATTCCGTAACATTTAACAAGATAAATGCGATGCTGTAAAATAAGCATTATTTGAATAAAATTAAATATCAACACCTAATGTCACAACTAATTATTGATAACAATTGCCTTCTACAAATTATTGGTATTTTGATTATTTCCTTTAGGGCTTCTTGAAAGAAAGGGTGTACAGAGAACCAGTTCAACACAATGCTGATTTCTAAAAAAGCAGGATAATTGAAGCTATTGCCCAAGTAAATGAAGAAATGATACATTCGACCTACGCTGCATTTAGAAAAAGATTGGAGAGGTGTGTTGAACTTGGCGGACTTCATGTAGAATAGTTTTGTAATGGCGCGTACATACTGATTCTGCCGTGTTCTCAAAATAAATGTTGGATTAATGTTTTTGAGGTGTCCCCACCCTGTATATTGACTTTTTGCAGAACCCATCATATCCAAATTTCTTTAAAATTTAACGAGTTGATTTCATATTATATTTGTTCAATTATTCGAAAATCCTAAAAATATGAGTAAAATTGCTTTGAAAATGTAATTTTTAAATAAATTTTTTTAAAAAGTCGGCCATATTGGATCGGCCATTTTGAATTTTTATTTTCTGATATAATATTCTTATTCAGCGACTTCGAAAACCCCTATAATATCAATTTGATTAAAATTGTAATTTTTTAATAAATTGTATAAAGAAAGTCTCCCATATTCGATCAGCCATTGAATTTTTATTTTTTAACATTATATTCTTATTCAGTGAC